>NC_073378.1:128299342-128401842 GCF_028641065.1 Leucoraja erinaceus | reverse complement strand
AAAGTCTTTGTATGTTTCTGTCATTGAGGGCTGGATATTCCACTAATTAGTTGGGTGTCAATGAGGCTGTAAAAGTGCCCTTCTTTGTGAATCCACCAGGGACATACTGATGTCTGTTTGCAGGATCTAATGAGTCATATAAATTAGACATAGCTACATGTACATAGCATTCAGATCATTACAGTTTGTTCTGGCATTTGATTACAGTGGAGGGGGTGGGGGAGGCGAAGGGGGGGGAAGGATGGAGGTGGGGATGAAGGGGGATGGGGATGGGGGGAGGAGATGGGGAGGGGAGAGTGGGGGAGGAGGGGGGGGAATGGGGATGGGGGGAGGGGGCGCAGAAAGGGGGGGGAGGGGGGGAGGAGGGGGGATGGGGGTGAGGGAAGGAGAGGAGGGGAGACCCCCCCTGGTTAGGTTCAGGTTTTGTCTCTGAGAAAAGTCTGTAAACTCAATTGTCTTTGCCGGGAAATAAATAATTACCCCCAAAGTGGTGATGTGGAATCACTAGCCTCGACTGCGCTTGGAGTCTGAGTTGCAAAGACTAGCTTGGGGAAGGAGTGTGTGGGTGGTAGGAGTTGTTATCAGCAATGTTGTCTCCATCACAAAGATTTCTTCCTGCAGCTCAGAGTCCAACCATACTGTGGTGAACGCTACTTGATATGTAAGTTTGAGAAAAGGCAGCTAACGATATGCCTTTGGCTTCTTGTTACACATGTGGATCGTGATGCTAATTGGCAGTGAAAGGAACTCGGCTTTCTTGCACCGGTGGTTCAGGCAGTGCAAGTTAGCATTCAAGAAATAATCTAATCGACTGTCATCTTCGTGAATAGCAGAACGAACCTTGAAGAACTGTGTGGATCCTTGAGAAAACTGCAGACAATCTTAAATACATTTTTCACAGCATCAGTTAACCCGGCATAAAGGTCACCTTACACTAAAGGCAGATACTTTCGGCAAGAGTCATTTTTAAATTGCATAACCTCGGGGGAGATGGAACTTTGTGAATTTCATGAGCTACTATTAGATTATTACATGTACCTGTATATCTAAACGTAATAATTCATACCCTTTTAGCTGTGAGAATACTGATCCGCTGGCTTCGAACATAGAGAGTTGACTCGATGTAAAAGGACCGCTTACTGCATCTCTATTGTGCGAGTTTTTAGTTTAGTTTAGTTTGGTTTAGAGATACAGTGCCCTTTGGCCCACCGACTCCGTGCCGACCAGCGATCCTATGCACATTAGGGACAATTAGGGTAGTGTTAATGTGCGGGGATCGCTGGCCAGCACAGACTCGGCGGGCCGAAGGGCCTGTTTCCCCCACTGTGTCTCTAAAACTAAAAACTAACACTAAAACTCATTGGCCACCTTGGAAATGAAACCAACTTCAAAGCAACAGAATGACAGTGCAAGCAGTGCATCTGCCTCACAGTTCCACCAATCTGGATTCAATCCTGACTTCTGGTGCTGCATTGAATTTCCATGTTCTCCCTTGGGTCATCTCATTTCCCCCCACGTCCCAAAGACGTGCTGGTTGTTGAGTCAATTGGCTACCGATAACAACTACCTGTGTGTGGATCTTGTGGGAGACTAGGCGGGTTGAATGTTAATGGGTAGATATGTGAGGATCGAGGATAAGGGATTGAGTAGAGGAATGGGATTGCTCTGAGAGCCAGCATTAATAGGCCAAATGCCCCCGATCGACAAAAAAACAGACTAATTATAAAACAGACATAGAAAAGCATTGCATTTTTATTTTTTTTGTCTATGTTTCTATGTAGTTTTTGTTATTTTTTTTGGTGTGGGTGTGTGTGTGGGGGGGGGGGGTGGGGGTGGGAGGGGGGGGTAACTTTTAAATCTCTCCCTGCATGGGAGACCCGACCTTTTCTTGTCGGGTCTCCGTTGTCGTTGGGGCTGCAACGAGGAGCGGCCTCCAACAGGAGAAGACCGGGGACTCTGGTGCCGACGACTCACCTCACCGTCGCGGAGCTGGCCGAGTCCAGAGAGCGGGTGGAGCGGTGGTGGAGCGCTGCTGCTGCTGTGGCCCGACCTCCGGAGATTCGGAGGCTGCAACTGCGGGTCTGGCTGACGGCGGCACCGGGAGCCCGCGGGTCCCTGGAGGGAGACTGCTTTTCAGGGCTCTCGCAACGGCGACTTCTCCCGCCCGAGTTGCGGGGTCGAAGAGCTCCTGGAGCGGGGCCTGACATCACCGCCCCGCGCGGCTTGGAATGGCCGCGGGACTCTGCGAGCGCACGCCGGGGGCTCTAACACCAAGACCCGGTGTGCGACCTTGCACCACCCGGCGTGGCTTTAATGGCCGCGGGACAATCGCCATCGCCAGCCGGGGGCTTTGACTTTGACTCTGACATCGGTGGGGGGGGGGGGGGGGGAGTGCAGTGGAGAGATAAGTTTTTTTGGCCTTCCATCACAGAGATGTGATGGATGTTTATGTAAATTATGTTGTGTCTTGGGTCTATTTGTTTGTAATGTATGGCTGCAGAAACGGCATTTCATTTGGACCTCAAGGGGTCCAAATGACAAATAAATTGAATCTTGAATCTTGATCTTGATCTGATCTTGATCTTGATCTTGATCTTGCTCAGAGACAGACGCTTTGGCACACCCAATGTATTTTCCAAACATAATGTCAAGATTGAGCGGCACGGTGGCGCAGCAGTAGAGTTACTGCCATACAGTGCTCAGAGTAGGTATGTTGCAAAGCCTACCTGAAGCGTCGCTGAAAATCTGTCGCTGCGGATGTGCGCGATTTTGGCGCCGTTTAGAGGGGGCGGGTTTAAAACGCGATTTTCCCTAGGCTGTTCCAATCGAGGATGTTCAGCCTAGTTCATTATTAACGGAAAATCGCTGGAAGACCCCGTCGCTTTAGCTATTATTAGTTTTAAAGGCTTTATATAATTGTTGTAGTAGTTTAAAAATTAACCTCTATACCCGCGACCACCGGCAACCGGCAGGGTCTCATACTGCAGACAACAGAAGGTAGGCTGCTTATTTTTACATTAAAAAGGGCTTCTTAAGATCCCTTTATACAAAGTTTAAAGTTGCGAGTAGCTCATTTGGGCCCATTATATCGCACAGTATTTTTCTGGGCATTTGAGGGTACAAATCTACCGCAATGTGAATGTTCTAAACCAGCGCGTTCACAGGATCGCACTAGAAAGCTGATTTAAATTGACTTTAATTTACAGCAATTGAACACAAAATTCCTTCCATTTGGCCTATAAATTAATGTAAATGAGATTTTAAAATCATGTTTTATTGTGAATTATTTGTGAATATTATTTGGACACAGGCTATTTAAAAATGTTGATCATTTATTAAGAAATAGATAGATGTTTAGATCTAGTAATTGAAGTTTGAAATTAGCTCCAATTGGGTAACTAACTAATTATATGGTTACACAAAAAAAAGCTGGAGAAACTCACCGGGTGCAGCAGCATCTATGGAGCGAAGGAAATAGGCAACGTTTCGGGCCGAAACCCTTCTTCAGACTGATCGGGGGCGGGGGTGGGCGGGGACAAGAAAGGGAAAAGGAGGAGGAGCCCGAAGGCTGGGGGATGGGAGGAGACAGCAGGGGGGATGAGGAAGGGGAGGAGACAGCAAGGACTAACAAAATTGGGAGAATTCGATGTTCATGCCCCCGGGGTGCAGACTCCCCAAACGGAATATGAGGTGCTGTTCCTCCAATTTCCGGTGCTGCTCGCTGTGGCCATGGAGGAGACCCAGGACAGAGAGGTCGGAGACGGAGTGGGAGGGGGAGTTGAAGTGCTGAGCCACCGGGAGGTCAGCTTGGTTATTGCGGACCGAGCGAAGGTGTTCGGCGAAACGATCGCCCAACCTCCGCTTGGTCTCACCGATATAGATCTGCTGATATATGCTTTAATTTCAGGTCATCCAAGTAAGATTGATTTATATTTGTTTCAGAATGCTTCAATCTATGATAACTGAAAATTTCATTCAGTTCTCTTAATTTTTAAGAAAGCTATGGGCTTTTGACTGTCCACGATCACAGCTTTTTTGTTATGTCCATAGAAAATCAATGGGAAACAAGATGCTAATTTCCGAGTATGAAAATGGCCATAACTTTTTAAATACTTGAGATATGAAAGTGAATTAGATGTCAAATTAAACTTATTTTTATGCTTTATCTGATGGGATAAATTGCAGACTTGTTTTTTTAAATCTCAAAATTTTGTAACATTGCTACTTAGAGTGCCAGAGACTCGGGTTTGATCCCGACTACAGGTGCTGTCTGTACAGAGTTTGTACGTTCTCCCCATGACCGCGTGGGTTTTCTCCGAGATCTTCGGTTTCCTCCCACACTCCAAAGACATACAGGTTTGTAGGTTTATTGGCTTGGTATAAGTGTAAAATTGTCCCTAGTGTGCGTAGGGTAGTGTTAATGTGTGGGGATCGATGGTCGGTGCGGACTTGGTGGGCCGAAGGACTTGTATCTCTAAACTTAAATAAGCTAATGTGGTGCGTAGGTCTCGAAACGAAAGAGAGGAGTCAGGTATTTTGAGAGGCACCTTTATTTGCGTTCTTCCCGGTTGTAGGGAAGTCCACACGAGAGAAAGATGGCACGCAAACCCCTGCCTTTAAACCCTCTGGTTAAGGGCCGCCTCTGGACTGAACCATTCCCGTGCCGAGGGGTTTAACAGTTAGGATGGCCCGACCCTTGGGAGCCGCCACAATAATCTAATTTGCCTATACATGATATTTAGCCCTCCAGCATATCCATGCACCTTATCTAAAAGCCTCTTAAATGGTGTCTGCATCCACCATCACCCATGGCAGTGCATTCCAGGAGCCCAACACCCTCTGTGTAATATATTTGCCCTGCACGTCTCTTTTAAATGTCGCCCCTCTCAACTTAAAGTTATGCACTCTGGGTTTTGATATTTCCAACCAGGGATAAAAGTTCAGAATGTCTACTCCATCCACGTCTCTCACAATATTATATACGTCTATCAGGTCTCCCCTCAACATCTGGCATTCTAGAGAAATCTATTTAAATTTGTCAAATCTTTCCCTGTAGCTAATACATCTAATCCAGGCATCATTCTAGCAGTAGTTTAATTTAGTTTAGTGATACAGGGTGGAAACAGGCCCTTCGACCCACTGGGTCTGCACTGACCAGCGATCCCCACACATTAATGCTATCCTACACACACTAGGGACAATTTACATTTATACCAATCCTGCAAACCTGTACGTCTTTGGAGTGTGGGAGGAAACCGAAGATCTCGGAGAAAACCCAGGCGGTCACGTGGAGAACGTGCAAACTCCGTACAGACAGCACCCGTAGTCAGGATCGAACTCGGGTCTCCGGTGCTGAAAGCGCTGTAAGGCAGCAACTCTACCACTGCGTCACTGTCCCGCCCTACTCTGGCACTCTATTCACTTTGTTCAATTCCTCATCATGTCTGTCCAACCCGAATACAATGCCACCTATCCAGATCAAATTCCATTCACCACTTTACTGCCCAAGTAAACTCTATAATGATATCTTCCTGCACTCTATGTCGTAAGAGTAAGGGGCAGGCCATTTAAGACTGAGATGAGGATAAACTTCTTCTCCCAGACACTGATGAATCTGTGGAACTCTCTGTCGCAGAAGGCAGTGGACGCCAATTCACTGGATGTTTTCAAAAGAGAGTTAGATTTAACTCTTAGGGCTAAATGAATGAAGGGATATGGGGAGAAAGCATGAATGGGGTACTGATTTCAACTGATCAGCCATGATCATATTGAATGGTGATGCTGGTTTGAAGGGCCGAATGGCCTACTCCTGCACCTATTTTTCTATGTTTCTATGTTGCTTAGATGGATAGGAAAAGTTCAGAGGGATATTGGCCAAATGCAGGCAGGTGGGATGAGTGTAGATGGGGCATATTGGTCAGCATAGGCAAGTTGGACCGAAGGGCCTGATTTTAGGACTCGATGACCATATCTTACATCAGCATCATCAGCTGCTATGCTAATTTTGATATCATCAGAAAACTTATTGTTGTCACTACAATTAGGTGCAAATCACTTATATACACCACAAAGATCGAAGGTCCTGGTCCTGAACAATGCAGGACAACATTGCACACACCCCATCAGTCAGAAAAATCCCAATCACCATTACTCATAACCGTCTGCCAATGAACCATCTTGCCTCTATCCTTTGGATTCCAGGGACTCCTCAAAAATCAATTTAACAGGTGAGAATCTGTCAGACTCCTTACTAAAGTCTGTTTATTCTAGGTCAAGTCCTCTTGTCCTCATTGACTCTCCCTGTAAACCGCTTTAAAATTCATTTAAGTTTGTCAAACATAATGTTTTATTAACAAGTCTCCATTGACTATTCTTGATTAACCTGCACATTCCTAAATGGTGATATATGTGTCCCACTGAACTTTTTCTTTCTCTTGTCAGACTATCTAGCCTGCAGACACTCAGTCTACCCCTTGTCTCTTAAAACAATGGTATCACAACAGCAACATTCCAGTCCTCCAGCATCAAGCCTGTAGCTGAAGGATTCTGGAAAATCATGCAGGAAGGAACTGCAGATGCTGGTATAAACCGAAGATAGACACAAAAAAGTGCTAGAGTTATGGGAATGTCCCACTTGGGCGACTTTTTAGGCGACTGCAGGAGACTATGCAGTGACCATATGGTCGCCACATGTACGCAGGTGGTTGCCGGGGATGGTCGTGAGGAGTTCCCGCATTCTGGGAGCTAGTCACGGCCTCATTATGGTCGCCGTTGAAAGATTAGCGGTGACTAGAATGAAGCCGCCATGGAGAGTAGCGAAAATTCTCGTGCCATAGGTGGGTCGCCAGGAGGTACTAGTGGGTTGCCGGGAGGTTGAAGGTTCTCGTATTTTCTCGTAGGTTGTAGCCAGTGCTGACTGGTGTATTTGATTGGCTCATTGGGAAAAAAATGTAGCAGTAGTTTTCAGAACCAAGGATAACCGACCGGTAATGTTAATGTCCGCCGAGCTTCACATCTCTGGCTTTTTAAAAGTTGTCTCCACTCCTTCTCCCTCCTTCTCCCCCAACTCCCCCCCCTCCCCTCCTCCCCGATTTTAAAGGACTCACTATACACTGTGCTTTAGCCATCTTAATTACAGCGCCAACCTTCCAGTTCATCGCGGTGTGTGTCTGTATCACGTTGACTTTGTACCATGTGAATTTCACTCAGACAGCGCTCCCCCCGCTTGCCCAGTCCCCCACCTGCATAACGGGCTGGTGAAGGAAGCGATGTGTGTGTGTGTGTGTGTGTGCGTGCGTGCGTGCGTGCGTGCGTGCGTGCGTGTGTGTGTGTGTGTGTGTGTGTGTGTGTGATATGTGTGTGTGTGATCCACTCTGACATTCGCCATTCCAGTTGCCGTTTTTTCGGGCGACTGAAAAGTCGCCTAAGTGGGACAAGCCCATAACTCAGCGGGACAGGCAGTATCTCTGGTGAGAAGGAATGGGTGATGTTGTCTCGACCTGAAACGTCACCCAATCCTTCTCTCCAGGGATGCTGCCTGTCCCGTTGAGTTACTCCAGCATTGTGTGTCTATCTTTGGAAAATTATAGTCAGGCCCAGTGTTATTCCTCCTCGCTTACTTTAAGGACCTTGGATATATTTTATATCACCATTCTAATTTATCCACTTTTATAAACAGACTTGTTAATATGTCCTCCCTCTCTATGTTTATCATTTCCAGGAGCTCATATTCTTCTTCTTTAACATCAATACCTATATCAATCCCCCTGATTTGGTATTCACATTCAGACGGTCATTTAAGACTATAATAGGACCCAGTCTTTCTCTTCTAATCCTTTTTCTGTTGAAGTAGTTATGGAATATTTGGACTAGTTTTATCCTAATAATTCAACTCTGATGGCTCATCTGTTCCTCTTACGGCCCCACTCTGTAATAAGGCAAACCATTAATAATGTAACTCAATATTTGCCCTAAATCCATTTTCTTCTCCTCCTTTTCCATTTTGCTTTGCTTAAATTTTATCCTTGTTAACTATTCCTTATCAGTAGGTTGGCCGGTCTGGATGAATGCAAATGTTCCTATTTTGCATTGTTCTTGTATCAGTCCAGATAGTCAGTCTTTCTCTGCATATATTTAAAGGTGAATACTAAAGTGGTCTGGATATACGATGAAATATACAATGTTCTATGAACACTATATGCCTTAGACAAGGATTAAGCACGTTTTGTGTAGGAAGAAGGGTCTCAACCCAAAATGTCACCCACTCCTTCTCTCCAGGGATACTGCCTGTCCCGCTGAGTTACTCCAGCTTTTTGTGTCTATGATTGAGTAAATTTTGGCTGCTATTGATTTTGAAATATCAAGCAGAGCATGAAATTGGCAGCAAATGTGTACTGTACTTCTGCCCTCAAATCAAATATGGCTCTCCACCCACAAACACACAAGATAAATACAAATGCCTCATTTTACAGCACACAGAAATTAATTGTTGAATCACTTAATCAGTTAGAGAGGCTTATGACAACAGAGAAGGAAGCCCCCAGGATAAAATAAATTAAACACCGCCGCTCAGTCCTCCTAGACCAACATGATCTCCCATTTGCTAAACACTTTAACACCCCCCTCCCATTCCCACATTGAATGTTCTGTCCTGGGCTTCCTCCACTGTCAGAATGAGGCCCAATGCTAATTCAACCAACAGCATCTTATATTTTGCTTGGGCAGCTCACAACTCAGCAGTATTACTTTAATTTCTCTAACCAAGTAAACCTTGCTGTCCCTCTCTCAATATCCCTCACCCATCCGAGTTCTCTGACTAATTTCACTGTCCTCCGGATTACATTTTACTGATTGTATGCCTCGTTGTCACCTTCCCCTCAGCTAGCAATGAACCATTCTACACTTTCCATGAACCTTTTCCTCTTTGTTCTCTCATTTTCACACCTTACCCTTCCATATCTCTATGTCTCTCACAAGTCAAGTCAAGTCAAGTCAAGTTTATTTGTCACATACACATACGAGATGTGCAGTGAAATGAAAGTGGCAATGCTCGCGGACTTTTGTGCAAAAGACAAACAACAAAACAACCAAACAAATTATAAACACAATCATAACACACATATTCTTTTACATAATAAATAATGGAAGGAAAAACGTTCAGTAGAGTTAGAGTTAGTCCCTGGTGAGATAGGCGTTTACAGTCCGAATTGCCTCTGGGAAGAAACTCCTTCTCAACCTCTCCGTTCTCACCACATGGCAACGGAGGCGTTTGCCTGACCGTAGCAGCTGGAACAGTCCGTTGCAGGGGTGGAAGGGGTCTCCCATGATTTTATTTGCTCTGGAGTTGCACCTCCTGTTGTATAGTTCCTGCAGGGGGGCGAGTGAAGTTCCCATAGTGCGTTTGGCCGAACGCACTACTCTCTGCAGAGCCTTCTTGTCCTTGGCAGAGCAATTCCCAAACCAGATGGTAATGTTCCCGGACAAGATGCTTTCCATCGCCGCTGCGTAGAAGCAATGGAGGATCCTCGGAGACACTTTGAATTTCCTCAATTGCCTGAGGTGGTAAAGGCGCTGCCTTGCCTTACTCACGAGTGCTGAGGCGTGTGATGCCCATGTCATATCCTCAGAGATGTGGACTCCCCTCCACCGACTCTCAGTCTGAAGAATGGTCTTGACTTGAAACATCACTCATTCCTTCTCCACAGAGATGTTGCCTGTCCCGCTGAGTTACTCAAACATTTTGTGTCTATCTTCGGTGTAAACCAGCATCTGCAGTTCCTTCCGACATTCTAAATTAAATGAGACATGTTTAACAGAATTATAAGTTTCTCTAAGTATTTTTTATTTCAATGTAATCTCTATCATTTCATTTTGTTTTGGTAGTTTGAGAGTATCTTTTGGCTTTAGAGTTGGATAACGGAAATTTGGATTTTTTCAATCTTTAAAGTAACCACTGTGAAGCTTACACGTGGCCAGATCATTATGAAGCTGAAAATTCTGTAAACTCAGGAGCGAAAGGGTTAATGTTTTCAAAATTCAATTTGGACATATGAGATATTAGCACTTCTTTTTTTTGGAAAGAGATCACTTGGATTCACAATTGGATTTTAGAAAATAAAAACTGTTGCTTGGGATTCCTTGGAGAGGATGAGGGGTGATCTTATAGAAGTGTATAAGATCATGAGAGGAACAGATCGGGTAGATGCACAGAGTCTCTTGCCCAGAGTAGGTGAATTCAGGACATACGTTTAAGGTGAAGAGAAAAATATTTAGTAGGAATCTGGGAGCAACATTTTCACAAAAAGGGTAGTGAGTGTATGGAACAAGCTGCCAGAGGAGGTAGTTGAGGCTGGCACTATCCCAGCATTTAAGAAACAGTTAGACAGGTACATGGCTAGGACAGAATTGGAGGGATATGGACCAAACGTGGGCAGGTGGGACTAGTGTAGCTGGGACATGTTGGCTGATGTGGGCAAGTTGGGGCAAAGGGCCTGGTTCCATACTCTATGCCTCTATGACTCTATGACTATAAACGGTTCCAATAGAGTTATCCTTTTATTAAAGAAATATTAACATGTCTGATCCTGGGCCTGAAGATGATGCTTCCTATCCAGCTGTGAAATACCTCCCCTCGTGCAGGATTGGAACACTCACTAAATCCTTGCGCTGCTGCACACAACCTGGTTTGCAAACTGCAACCAGACTGTATACACATGTTACACAAAAAAGCTGGAGAAACTCAGCGGGTGCAGCAGCATCTATGGAGCGAAGGAGATAGGCAACGTTTCGGGCCGAAACCCTTCTTCAGACCTGTATACACATGTTGTTCACTAGAAGGGTGGCATGGTGGTGCAGCGTAGAGTTGTTGCCTTACAGTGCTTGCAGCGCCAGAGACCCGGGTTCGGTCCCATCTACAGGTGCTGTCTGTACGGAGTTTGTACGTTCTCCCCGTGACCTGCGTGGGTTTTTTTTCCCGAGATTTTTGGTGTCTTCCTACATTCCAAAGATGTGCCAGTTTGTAGGTTAATTGGCTTGGTATAAATGTGAATTGTCCCGAGTGTGTGTAGGGCAGCATTAATGTGCGAGGTTCGCTGGTCGGCACGTCCTCGGTGGGCCAAAGGGCCTGTTTACACACAGCATCTATAAAACTAAAAGTCTTCAATATTACCCCAACTGTTTATTGCCACAGGTACCAAAGTGCAATGAAAAGCTTGTGTTGCATGCCAACCAGTCAGCGGAAAAAACAATAAAAGACAAGATTACAATCGATCCATATACAGTGCATGGATACATGACAAGGGAATAACATTTAGTGCAAGGTAAAGCCAGCAAAGTCCAATCAAGGATAGCCCGAGGGTCACCAAAGAGGTAGTTAGTAGTTCAGCACTGCTCTCTGTTTGTGGTAGGATGATTCAGTTGCCTGATAACAGCTGTGAAGTTGCAATTTGCTTGAAACTGTTTGGTTTAGTTTAGTTTATTTTAGTTAAGTTCAGTTTAGTTTAGCGATACAGCGCAGAAACAGGCCCTTTGGCCCACCGGGTCCGTGCTGACCAGCGATCCCCGCACTTTAACACGATCCTCCAACCACACTAGGAACAATTTACACATACACCAAGCCAATTAACCTACAAAGCTGCACGTCTTTGGAGTGTGGGAAGAAACCGAAAATCTCGGAGAAAACCCACGCAGGTCGAGGGGAGAACGTACAAACTCCGTACAGACGGCACCCGTAGTCGGGATCGAACCCGGGTCTCCAGCGCTGCAGGCACTGCAAGGCAGTAACTTTTCCACTGCACCACCTTGCAACTGTTGCTCTTCACAACTGTGACATGCGACTTTAAAAAGAAATATAATGAAACAGAGTGAACACATTTCAAATGAAAGTGTTTATAAGGCACATCAATATTCTAGACTGACTGACATTTTTAAGTATGATTCATACTGAAGGGGAAACAATTTTCTAAATATTTTTCTCAAAGGACTAACAAGTTCAAGTTTCAAGTTTACATTTATTGTCACATGCACCAATTGATACAGTGAGATGTGAGATATTTAATCTGTGGAACTCATTGTTACAGAGGGCTGTGGAGGCCATGTCAGTGGATATTTTTAAGGCAGAGATAGACAAGTTCTTGATTAGAAAGGGTGTCAAGGGTTATGGGGAGAAGGCAGGAACATGGGATTAGGAGGCAGAGATCAGCCGTGATTGAATGGCGGAGTGGACTCGATGGGCTGAATGGCCTAACTCTACTATAACTTGTGAACGTGAACATCATCGTAGTTCTTATCTGCACCCTTTACAGCTTGACTACATCGTTCCTACAACACGGTGACCAAAACAGAACAAGATACTCCAACTGTGACATCGCCAATGTCTTATACGCCGTCCCCCCAACTTCTATGCACATGAAGATCTGAGACTGCACTCATTTTGACATTAAGAAGCCTTTAGAAACTATTAGATATGAAATGAAAATAAAAAAGAAATATAGGGGGGAATTAGATGTAGGGGGCGCTGCACTGGCAACCGGCAGCCTGTTGGCAGCGTGTCCGTTTTTTTTCAACTTTTTTTATTTTTTAGTATGTTTAAAAGTCTGTTTTTAATGTTTCTTTGTGTGTTATGTGTGGGGGTTGGTGTGGGGAGGGGGTTGAGGGGGAAACCGTTTTGGCCGCCTCCTCCGTGGGGAGGCGACTTTTTTTTCAGGTCGCCTCCCCCGTGGCCTAACATTGAGGATCAGGCGGCCTTTCCCGGAGACGCGCCCGGAGCTTCAGCGGCGGGCGCAGCGTGCACTCTCGGCGCGGAGCGGGTGAGACCTCGCTGGCTGAAGGTGCAATTTCGAAAAAGTGCAAATCTCGTACTGGAGACATTGAGCCAAAGTTATTTTCACAGTTTGTTTGTCTTTGTTTGGGTACTGTTCATGGAAGTTTCTTAAGCGTGTGATGAGTAGTAGTGATGGCCTGAGAGAAAAAGCTGGGTTTTGGTGGAGAATCTTTGGTGGGGGGGGCTGCGCAGGGGGGGTGTTCTGGGATGCCAGAACCAACTGTTGCGCTTACCGGAAGGTAGGAGGCGTGACACAGTTTGTGTTCTGGCCAGGGTGGTGTGATCTTTGATGATATTGCTTGCTGTCTTGCGACAGCGAGATGGGTATCTAACTCTTGAAAACATCCAGGATTGCTGGTTGGGGTGATCTGATGATCTTCTCCGCTGTCCTCACCACTCTCTGCAGTGCCTTCTGGTCAGCAGCAGAACAACTGCCTTACCAGACTGAGAGACTGCTGGTTAAGAATGCTGCTCAAAACATGTTCCCCTGTAAAAAGTTTATAATGGGTAGGCATTTAGAACAGGGGGAAACATTTTTTCAGCTCTCCTCATCCGCCTCGAAGGAAGTGGAGGCGTTGCTGGATTCCTTCTTGATATGGCTGATCATCCACAATCAGTACCCCCCGTTCCTGATTGCCTTCTCACCATATCACCTGGCGCTCCGCTATTTTTAATAGTTCTATCTAACTCTCTCTTGAAAACATCCAGAGAATTGGCCTCCACTGCCTTCTGAGTAAGATAATTCCACAGATTCACAACTCTCTGGGTGAAAATGTTTCCTGGCTCGTATCCTGGCTACATCCTCGTAAATCTTCTTTGTACCTTTTCCCGCTTGACAATATCTTTCCTATAACACAGTGCCCAAAACTGAACACAATACACCAAATGCGGCCTCACCTACATCCTACACAACTACAACATGGCCTCCCAACTTCAATATTCAATACTGATGGAGGCCAATGTGCCTTTATGACGACCTTATCTACCTGTGAATCCACCTTCAAGGAACCATGCACCTGCACTCCTAGATCCCTCAGCTCTACAACACTCCCCAAAGCCCTACCATTCACTTCCCAAATTACAACAGCTCACATTTCTCTGTTAAATTCCATCAACCATTCCTCAGCCCACCTGGCCAATTGATTAAGATCCTGTTGCAAGTTTTCACAACCATCTTCACTACCTGCAAAACCACCCACTTTTGTATCATCCGCAAACTTCCATGTGTTGCTCATTCACCTTTATCCAGCTCCACCATCCCTGATCTCTCCTGCCCTTTCCTCAAGCATGGACCTTCTCTTGTGCTCTCTTCACTCTCTCTCTCTTACTGATCTGCCACTGCATTGTAAAACATATGTTACTATTAACTTTCCCTACTCTTATGAAAGGCCATCGACGTGAAATATCAACAGCTTGGAGTTCTCGGGTATACACATCTCTGATGATCTGTCCAGGGCCGTACTTGTTGACGCAACAACAAAGAAAGCTCACCGACACCTCAACCTGTTCAGAGACATGAGGAAATTCAGCATGATCTCAAATAATCTATCAAACCTCCGCAGGTGCAAAGTGGAGAGGATGCATCATGGCCTAATTCGAACGTCCAAGAACTAAAGAGGCTGCAAAAATGTGGTGCACATCGTCCGGTCCATCACAAGTATTGACCTCCCCACTGGCGAAGGGATCTACAGGAGGCGCTACTACAGAAGGCAGCTAATATCATCAAAGGCCCTCATCACCCTGTCCTAGTCAAGTCAAGTCCAGTCAAGTTTATTTGTCACATACACATACGAGATGTGCAGTGAAATGAAAGTGGCAATGCTCGTGGACTGTTGTGCACAAGACAAACAACAAAACAACCAAACAAATTATAAACACAATCATAACACACATATTCTTTTACATAATAAATAATGGAAGGAAAAACGTTCAGTAGAGTTAGTCCCTGGTGAGATAGGCGTTTACAGTCCGAATTGCCTCTGGGAAGAAACTCCTTCTCAACCTCTCCGTTCTCACCGCATGGCAACGGAGGCGTTTGCCTGACCGTAGCAGCTGGAACAGTCCGTTGCAGGGGTCGAAGGGGTCACTCATGATATTATTTGCTCTGGAGTTGCACCTCCTGTCCACGATATCATCTCACTGCTACCACCGGGAAGAAGCTGCAGGAGCTTGACAACCATGACGTCCAGGTTCAAGAACATCAAGATTCAAGAGAGTTTCCATCAACAATCAGGCTTTTGAACCACTCTGCACAACCCTAATCACAACCCTGCCTCAGAACCAAACTATAATGGAATCAGTATAAGATTGTCCTCCATACTGTGCCCTGCACTACTATGGTCTGGTTTACCACATAAAGTGGATCATGTTTTGCTGAGTGTAGCATTTAATGTTTCAGGAAATAAGAATGTCATTGTTTCCGGTCCGGTCCCGATGCATATGACAAATAAATACTCTTGACTCTCTTGACTTGGCTATTTTTCGTGCCACAGACGCTGCCTGCCCTATTGAGCATCTCTAGCATCCTTACCTTTAGTTTCAAAAGTTTCCAGCAGTTTCACATGTCGAGTAGCTCCAGTATTTTGCCTCAAGATGCTACCTTCTGATATGCGTCAAGTGATCTTTTTAGTTTAGTTTTAGTTCAGAGATACAGCACGGAAACAGGCCCTTTGAGCCACCGAGTCCATCCCGATAAGCGCTGTAAAGCACCAATTCCATCGCTGCACCACCGTGCCACCCCTGATCTGATCCAACTCACCATTTAGGCTAAAGCACTTCAATTGTCCTCAAAATCTTAGGCGACGGGTACGTGTTGAATGGTTTAGCATGTAGGAAGGAACTGCAGATGCTGGTTTACACCGAAGATAGACACAAAATGCTGGAGTAACTCAGCGGGTTCTTTGAGCTGCTATTTGGTTCTTTGGGGGGGGGCGATGGTGGGGCAACGAGTAGAGATGCTGTCTCCCGAATCTGGTGGCCTGAGTTCGATCCTAACCTTGGATGTTGTCTGCATGGATTTTGTACATTCTCCCTTTGACCCTTCGGGTTTCCCAAGACAGTGGATTGATTAGCTTTGAGCCCCACTCCCAGGTGGATGATTGATGGGAATGGGCGTGATTAGTGTAAATGGGTGCTTGATGGCCAGTGTGGACTTGATGGGGCAGAGGGCCTCTTTTATGTGCTGCGTGTATGAGATCAAGCTGGAAGGAGCAATGAGTAAATGTTTGAGCAAAAGTCGGATGGATCTCAGCTACGATGTGTTGTGCAGTTGAGCAGCCTGTCATTATTTATTGTCTGGGCTCTGTCGGGTGTGTGGGTGAGTTGCCAGATGGCTGCAGGCACCTTGGAAGCGATCCACGGCAACAATCACCACCTTCACGAGAGAGCGAGGGAAATGAAGGGGAGACATTTGGCAAAACAATAATTGAGAACAAAACACAAACAGATCCAAGAATAGTTCTAAAGCAATTCTTGTCTCCACCAGAAAGCGTCTGGAAAACGTGGAGTTTTGGAATAGAATATAATTATTCCTAATGGGCCTGTCCCACTTAGGCTGTCAAGTTGCCGGCAGTCGCCTGAAAACCCGACAATTGGAACGGCGACTGTCAGAGTGGAACACAACACACACACACACACACACACACACACACACACATCGCTTCCTTCACCAGCCCATTATGCAGGCGGGGGGGGGGCACTGTCTAAAAAATTCACACGGTGCAAAGCCATGGTGAAACAGACACACACCGCGATGAACAGGAAGGTTGGCGCTGTAAGTGGACGAGCTTGAGGCTCAGTTAGAAATTGGCAAGTGTGATGTTATGGGAATTACAGAGACATGGCTGCAAGAGGGCCAGGGCTGGCAACTGAATATCCAAGGGTATACCTCCTATCGAAAGTACATACAGGTGGGCAGAGGGGATGGGGTAGCTATGTTGGTAAGGAATGAAATTCAGTCCCTTGCTAGGGGTGACATTGAAACAGGAGATGTGAAGTCAGTATGGATAGAACTAAAGAATTGTAAGGGTAAATATACCCTAATGGGACTTATCTACAGGCCCCCAAACAGTAGCCTGGACATAGGGTGCAAGTTGAATCAGGAGTTAAAATTGGCATGCAGCAAATGTAATGCTGTGGTTGTCATGGGAGATTTCAACATGCAGGTAGTCTTGGAAAATCAGGTTGGTACTGGACCCCAAGAAAGGGACTTTGTAGAGTGCCTTTGTGATGGATTCCTAGAGCAGCTTGTATTGGAGCCTACCAGGGAGAAGGCAATTCTGGATTTAGTGTTGTGTAATGAACCGGATTTGATAAAGGAACTTGAGGTTAATGAGCCATTAGAAGATAGTGACCATAATATGGTCAGATTTAATCTACAATTGGAGAGGGAGAAGGGTACATCGGAGGTGTCAGTGTTACAGTTGAATAAAGGGGACTATGGGGCCATGAGGGAGGAGCTGGCCAAAGTTGACTGGAAAGATACCGTAGCAGGGATGACAGTGGAACAACAATGGCAGGTATTTCTAGGAATAATACAGAAGGTGCAGGATCAGTTCATTTCTAGGAGGAAGAAAGATTCCAAGGGGAGTAAGGGGCGACCGTGGCTGACAAGGGACGTCAGGAACAGTATAAAAATAAAAGAGAAGAAGTACAACGTAGCAAAGATGAGCGGGAAGCAAGAGGATTGGGTAATGTTTAAAGAGCAACAGAAGATAACTAAAAAGACAATACGGGGAGAAAAGATGAGGTACGAAGGTAAGCTAGCCAAGAATATAAAGGAGGATAGTAAAAGCTTCTTTAGGTATGTGAAGAGGGAAAAAATTAGTTAAGACCAAAGTTAGACCCTTGAAGACCGAAAAAGGTGAATTTATTATGGGGAACATGGAAATGGCAGATGAGTTGAACAGGTATATTGGATCCGTCTTCACTAAGGAGGACACAAACAATCTTCCTGATATAATAGATCCCTAGAGGATCTGGGGTGACGGAGGAACTGAAGGAAATCCACATTAGGCAGGAAATGGTGTTGAGTAGACTGATGGGACTGAAAGCTGATAAATCCCCAGGGCCTGTTGGTCTGCATCCCAGGGTACTTAAGGAAGTGGCTCTAGAAATCATGGATGCATTGGTGATAATTTTCCAATGTTCTATAGACTCAGGATCAGTTCCTGTGGATTGGAGGGTAGCTAATGTTATCCCACTTTTTAAGAAAGGCGGGAGAGACAAAACAGGGAATTATAGACCAGTTAGCCTGACATCGGTGGTGTGGAAGATGCTGGAGTCAATTATTAAAGATAAAATAGCCACACATTTGGATAGCAGTAACAGGATCGGTTACTGTTGAATTTACAAAGCGGAATCACGATTGACTAATCTTCTGGAATTTTTTGAGGATGTAACTAGGAAAATGGACAAGGGAGAGCCAGTGGATGTAGTGTACCTGGACTTTCAGAAAGCATTTGATAAGGTCCCACATAGTAGATTAATGGGCAAAATCAGGGCACATGGTATTGGGGGTAGAGTGCTGACATGGATAGAAAATTGGTTGGCAGACAGGAAACAAAGAGTAGGGATTAACGGGTCCCTTTCAGAATGGCAGGCAGTGACTAGAGGGGTACCGCAAGGCTCGGTGCTGGGACCGCAGCTATTTACAATCTACATCAATGATTTGCACGAAGGGATTCAAAGTAACATTAGCAAATTTGCAGATGACACAAAGCTGGGTCGCAGTGTGAACTGTAAGGAGGATGCTATGAGAATGCAGGGTGACTTGGACAGGTTGGTGGAGAGGGCAGATGCATGTCAGATGAAGTTTAATGTGGATAAATGTGAGGTTATCCACTTTGGTATCAAAAACAGGAAGGCAAATTACTATCTAAATGGCGTCGTTGGGAAAAGGGGAAGTACGACGGGATCTGGGGGTCCTTGTTCATCAGTCTACAAAAGTAAGCATGCAGGTACAGCAGGCAGTGAAGAAAGCAAATGGCATGTTGGCCTTTATAACAAGGGGAATCGAATATAGGAGTGGTGGAGGCCAGTTCTCTGGATACTTTCAAGAGATAGGGCTTTTAAAGATAGAGGAGTCAGGGGATATGGGGAGAACGAACGGGGTACTGATTGGGGATGATCAGCCCTGATCACATTGAATGGCGGTGCTGGCTCGAAGGGCCAAATGGCCTACTCCTGCACCTATTGCCTATTGTCTATTGTCTAAAAAGATGGCTAAAGCACAGTGTACGGTAATTCCGTTAAAAGGGGGGGGGGGAGGGGAGAGGGGGGAGAAGGGGGGGAGAAGGAGTGGAGACAACTTTTAAGAAGCCAGAGATACACGACTGTGAAGCTCGGCGGACATTTAACATTACCGGTCGGTTATCCTTGGTTCTGAAAACTGCTGCTTACCTTTTTTATTCCCCAATGAGCCAATGAAATTCACCGGTCAGCACCGGCTACAACCTACGAGAACCTCCGAGAACCTCCGACCTCCTGGCAACCAACTAGGACCTCCTGGCGACCCACTTACGGCACGAGAATTTTCGCTACTCTCCATGGCGGCTTCATTCTAATCACCGCCAATTTTTCAACATGTTGAAAAGGGATTTAGATGATTGTCTGTCAAACATATCCTTTAGCGATCAGTGGCTGTGGTCCAGAAATAATTTACAAAAAAAACATGTTGAAAAAATCACGGTGACCATAATGAGGCCGCGACAAGTTCCCAGATTGCGGGAACTCTTCACGACCATGAAGGCGACTCCCTGACAAATACCCGCGAACATGTGGTGACCATATGGCAACTACATAGTCTCCTGCAGTCACCAAAAAAGTTGCCTAAGTGGGACAGGCCCATCACTGTCAAGTAGCTAAAGCACCAGGTACAGGCAGAAAGCAAAGGTGCTTCAAGCTCGCTGGTGATATCCTTGTGGAGCACCAGTGCTTCCAGAATCCAGCTTGTGCCGTTCCACCTAACCACCCCGCTCAGCCTGAGCTGACAATGAACCATTCTACATTTTCCTTGATCATCATGCCGTTCGATCTCTCATTTCTACACCTTACCCTTCCATATCTCTACGTCTCTCTCTCCTTCTCCCCTGACTCCCAATCTGAAGAAGGGACTCAAACCAAAACGTCACCCGTTCCTTCTCTCCAGAGATGCTGCCTGAACCGCTGAGTTACTCCAGCATTTTTTGTCCACCATTGGTGTAAACCAGCATCTGCAGTTCCTTCCTTACACAAACACCCCTCCCAGCCGTGGATGGGATCCAAGTGACGAGTCGTGCTCGGATATGATTAACCTTTGACGCTTCGTACGGAAACTGAGACAATGCGGCTAAAAGTTCCCATCTATTTTTTCCCGGAAAGATGGAGCCTTTTTTTCATTCAACGCCTCGTGACTTTTGAGCTTGAATGTTGCAGAGGTCTTCAAAGGGTTACAGAAAGGCAGCAGATGGAACATGGCCTGGCTGTGTCCTGCTCCACATCTGCTTCATTCTATCATCACCAGTCGTTAACAATAATCCGGTGGGCTATTGCTTCTTGCTAAATATTTTCCGATAACTCCAGGTCCCAGAGCAACAATTTGTTCTTGCGGCTGAGGGGATAGGGGAGGTGGGGGGATGGGGAATTTAGATCATTGTCTGTAAAACATATCCTTTAGCGATCAGTGCTCCATAGCCACCAAGCTGTGGTGCAGAAATAATTTACAAAAAAATAATGGTTTGAACATTGGGGTCTCTGTTTTTTAGTGATAACTTTTGGTACTACAGTGTGAAGTGGCCTATGTTGACTGGAAGCCTGTGCTGCAGCCTTAACACAGACATGTGTGCATCGGATACAGTATGCAGCTTGCAGCAATCCATTATACAGTGGGTGTGTGCTTTCACCTGTTGGTGAAATTTCCTGCATAGGCACCAGAACTCAAACTGCAAGTGATGTAAATTGTTTATGTATTCACTTTAGTTTAATTTAGTTTAGTTTAGTTTAGTTTGGAGATACAGCGTACAAAAGCAGGCCATTCAGCCCATCGAGTCCTTACCGACCGACGAACACTCATACACTAGTTCTGTTCTACACACTAGGAACAACTTGCAGATGACAATTAGCACTATAATTAACCTCAAGAGATTTGTTTGACCCCGGGTGCGATTTTTGACATATGCCTCTTCATTTTGTGGAGCACAGTGGTCCAGCAGTAGAGTTGCTGCCTTACAGCGCAAGAGACCCAGGCTTGATCCTAGCTGTGGGTGCTGTCTGTACAGTGTTTGTACGTTCTCCTCGTGTCCTGCGTTGGTTTTCTCCGATATCTTTGGTTTCCTCCTGAGTCTGCGCCGACTGCACACTAACAACATCCTACACAAACTAGTGACAATTTACAGTTTTACCAAGCTAAGTGACCTACAAACCTGTACATCGTTTGACAGCGGGAGGAAACCGGGGTTCCTGGAGAAAGCCCACGCGGTCACGGGGAGAACGTACAAACTCCGTACAGACAGGTCAAAGTCAGAATCGAACCCAAGGTCTCTGGCCCTGTAAGGAAGCAACTCTACCACTGCGCCACCGTGCCGCCCCCAGATCATAGCTCAGATCGAGAGCAAAATATCTCTTACTGGAGACGAGTGAGGTGAAATTTAACTTTGTTTAACTGAGGTTACTATAGAGACTGGAGAGGCAGCCCTCCATCTCCCAGCTCCACACTAAAACCATGACTATCATGCACCCCATATCTGCTTGTCTGCCATACTATTAGTTCAGTTTAGTTTAGAGATACGGCACGGAAACAGGTCCTTCCTCAAATTCTATCCGTGACCTCACCCAGAGGATCCGAAGAAAGGTCTCGACTCGAAACGTCACCCATTCCTTCTCTCCAGAGATGCTGCCTGTCCCTCCAGCTTTTTGTGCCTATCTTCGGTTTGAACCAGGATCTGCAGTTCCATCCTACACTGATCTTGATACCATCCAGGATTTCCAGAGTAGCCACAGATAATGAAGCAAGAGGGAGATGCCATTGGATTGTTCCTTGGTTATTCCAGGTTATACTGCTCTGTTGTAGCTATTCCAGTTCTTCTTAAACAAGGAACTCACCCAACATCAGCAATTGCTCATCAGGGCCCATAACATTGCTTGTCATGGTGTGGTTTGCATTTCACTGCTCCTAGCTAGGTCCAAGTGACAATAAAATATCATCATCGTCATTCACTGTTTTTGAAAGTTCTGTTGCGCAGTACTTCCAACGTGCTCAATGATTGCTTAATTGATGGGAAGATACAGCATTGATACAGAGCCCTTCAGACCACCGAGTCCACGCAGACCATCGATCACCCGTTCACACTCGTTCAATGTTATCCCGCTTTCTCATCAACTCCCTACAAACTAGGGGCAATTTACAGAGGCACAATTTAATCTACAAACCCAGCCCATTGGGATATGGGAGGAAACCAAAAGCACCCAGAGCAAATCCATGCGGTCGCAAGGAAAACACGCAAACTCCGCACAGGCAATACCCGAGGTCGGGATCAAACAGCTCTACCGGCTGTGGCACTGTGCCACCTTTATTTTTGCAGACTCTTTCAGCTGGTGAAGATTTTACATTGTTGTTTCAGGATGTTACAGACTTCCCCAAAATTTGTAGGAAGAGCCCGCTCTTACAACACTTTAATAGAAATGTGACTGGCAAACACGAGATTATCGGTGGTAATAAATCTACTTTCTATCTATGTATGAATGAATGAATGAATACGTTTATTGGTCAAGTGTTCACATACAAGGAATTTGCCTTGGTGCTCCACCCACAAGTGACAACATGACATACAGTGACAGTTAAGAATGATACATAAAACATTAAGCATTAATAATAAAACATTATTGATTAAACATGTGAATTAAATAAAATGCCAGAGCAAAAAGAGATGCATTACCTCCCTTTCATTTTTAAATGCCAATTGATTGGGTTCCTGATTACCCAGAATGTAGAATCTGGGTGGAAGGCATGGAGACTGGTCTCAATTATAAGCCAAGGACAGAGCATTATCTCAATCAGAGAGGAAAGACAGACAATGAAGAATATTAATCCATCTTGCTGGCCATCCACATCATCATTTTACATAGTGCGGTTATTCCTACCTAGTTTCTTTTCAGTAATACTCCTGACTGCTACGATCCAAAGTTGAACATGAAAATATTCCTACCATGTAGCCGTTATCATGGCAAAGATTTTGGGGAAGTGTATAGGTCGGCAGGTTAATTGGCTTGGTGTAAGTGTAAATTATCCCTAGCACGTGTAGGATAGTGTTAGTGTGCGGGGTGATCGCTGGTCGGCGCGGACTCGGTGGGCCGAAGGACCTGTTTCCACGCTGTACCTCTAAACAAAACTAAACTAAACCTCAGCCAATTACGAGATGAAAATTTATACAAAGGCTACATGTGGCACTGCCATTCGAAAATAATTTAAAAAAAACTGATAGAAACGCTGGATGAAAATTACTTTTCATGAGATGGAGTTGCACACAGATACAATTGTGGGTAGCATGTCAGTTCCAGTTGTGCATGTTAATTATTTTTCAGTGGTACGTTAGAATCGGTAATGATAAGCCAAACAAATCTGTAGTGGGTCATCACCAAGGTAACTGGAAATGATTTACCTGACTTTCATTAGCCACTGCTGTTTAAACCAACAAATTATTTTGAAATGATAAAGTATTGCATTGATACCCGGAATAAGAATCACAAATATTTGTGCAGCAATTTGTCAAATTATGATTTTGTAAACATCCCTGCAATTTCAAACCTACAGACAACTAAGGTGCAATAAAAATAAGTGATCCATGAATTCTACTACACAAGTAGATCATTCAGTCCATCATGTCCGTACCAGTAGAACAAGAGGTACCCTGTCTAATTCCTGTGCCAACAACCAAGTCCATATCCTTGAATTTAAAGGTGCCATACACTTATATATATAATTTTAACAATTAATAATGTTAGAGCAAAGGGGGATAAACTTTACCTCTTTGCTTCCTCCATTCCAGCTTTCGTTTTTTATGCAGGTAAGCCAGACAAGATGATCCAGTCCTTGTTGCTCCCAGTGGCGTGTGTCAATGTTGAAACTCTTCAGAAATATTCTTAAAGAGTCCTTGAATCTTTTTTATGTTCTCCAGGTGATCTCAGTCGGTTCTCCGTTAGGTAGCTGCTTTAGAGTCATAGAGTTATAGAGTGATATAGTGTGGAAACAGGCCCTTCAGCCCAACTTGCCCACACCGGCCAACATGTCCCAGCGACACTAGTCCCACCTGACTGTGTTTGGGCCATTTCTTTGAACCTATGACCTCTGGTCCTCGATTCCCCTACTCTGGGCATGAGATTCTGTGCATCCATCTGATCTATTCCTCTCATGCTTTGATATTCTGTCATCAGGCATCCTGACATTTCCTGATCTGTGATTCTTTCAATAAAGTGTAGATGCTGTTAGCCAGCGTTTGTGTGTCTGGCTCTCAATTTCTCTGTCTCCACCACCGTTTACAACAGGGGTTCCCAACCTTTAGCGTCCCATTTACCCCTGGCAACTTTAATAGCACATAACAATGTTATTTCACTTATTTATGAACAACTAATGATGAACAGATACAGGTATACCAGAACCAAGCACAGTCAGGCAGTGAGAAAAAATATGTACAAATCCACAATCAACAAATTTACCCCCTGGGTAGACGAAATGTAACCCCTGGGGGTAAATTTACCCCAGGTTGGGAACCCTTGATTTACAAGATGAGGCTTTCCACACAAGAATACACAAAACATGCTCATTATTCAATAAAGGATGAAGCCACCACACCATGACTCCTCTGTGTCACACAGATCTGCTCTTGCTCCCCCTCCCTGTAGATGTAACAAGGATAGTGTGCTCCAGTCCTCACCTTTCACCACCATGCATGCAACAAATCGTTCTCTGACATTTCTGCCACCCTTCAATGTCATCCCACCACTAACCTCCCCGTTTAGTTTAGTTAGCCTAGTTCAGTTTATTGTCACGTGGACCGATGTGCAGGGAAAAGCTTTTGTAGCGTGCTAACCAGTCAGCGGAAAGACAAAACTGCGTTTCACAGCCCTCTGATGGAGACAGTTGCAAGGATTCATTACACTCATTCAACTTACCTCTGTGTGAAAAGGGTGACCTCGCATCTCGCAACAGTGACTCCTGATCCTAGACTGTGTGACAAGAGGAAACAACCTCTTCACATCCACTCTTAATGTTTTCACTAGTGGGAGAGTCTAGGACTAGAGGTAATAGCCTCAGAATTAAAGAACATTCCTTTAGGAAGGAGATGAGGAGGAAGTTTATTTAGTCAGAGGCTGGTGAATCTGTGGAATTCATTGCCACAGAAGGCTGTGGAGGGGGTCAATGGATATTTTTAAGGCAGAGATAGATAGATTCTTGATTAGTACGGGTGTCAGAGGTTATGGGAAGAAGGCAGGAGAATGCGGTTAGGAGGGAGAGATAGATCAGCCATGATTGAATGGCAGAGTAGATGTAATTGGCCAAATGGCCTAATTCTGCTCAAATCACTTATGACCTTTGACCTTAATTAAAACTTTAGAACTGGAACTAGACTGACGTTAAAAGTAAAGAAAATTGCAGAACAATGCATTTAAAGAGTAGGGGAATAGGACACTGGTTGGCTTTAAAGAGTTAGCATTGATCTGCAGGACAGGCAGCATCTCTGGAGAGAAGGAATGGACGACGTTTCGGGTCGAGACCCTTCTTCAGACAGATGTCCTTCTCTCCAGAGATGCTGCCTGTTCCGCTGAGTTACTCCAGCATTTTGTGTCTACATTTGATTTAAACCAGCATCGGCAGTTCTTTCTTACACATTGATCTGCAGGTCGTCGTCCTTCTATACTAGGAAGTTGTACAAAAGTGCTTGGAACACCAGGGTGGCACAGTGGCAGAGCGGTAGAGTTGCTGCTTTTCAGTGCCAGAGACCTGGGTCCGATCCTGTATCCAGGTGCTGTCTGTGCAAAGTTTGTACGTTCTCCCCGTGACATGCATCTTCTTTTTTTCTCTGGGAGCTCCAGTTTCCTCACCCACTCCAAAGACGTTCAGGTTTGTCAGCTAATTGACTTGGTAAAAATTGTACATTTTCACTAGCCTGTGTAGGATAGTGTTAAGCACCTGCCCCACTTACGCTACCATTACAGGCGACTGCCGGCACACGTCAGATGCCGCCGAAATTTTCAACGTTGAAAATTCGGCGGCGACCAGAAAGACGCTACGACTCTTTGGAGACCTCTCGAAACCAAAGTAGGTATGTTGCAAAACCTACCTGAATCGTCGCTGAGAATCTGTCCCAGGCCGTGTGCGCGATTATAGCGCTGTTTAGAGGGGACGGGTTTAAAACGCGATTTTCACTAGGCTGTTCCAATCGAAGATGTTCAGCCTAGTAAATCATTAACGAAAAATCGCTGAAAGACCCCGTCGCAAAAGGTATTATTAGTTTTATAGGCCTCGAATAATAGTTATTATAGTTTTAAAATCACTCTCTCAACCCGCGACCTCTCGCAGCCCCAGGGTTTTATTAAGCAAACAATTAAAGGTATGTACCTTATTTTTACATTAAAAGGGGCTTCTTAAGACCCCTTTATACAAAGTTTACTATAGCGAGTAGTTCATTTTGGGCTCTTTATATCCCGCAGTATTTTTCTGGGCATTTGAGGGCACAAATCCAGCGCAATGTGAACGTTCTAAACCAGCGCGTTCACAGGAACCCACTAGAAAGCTGATTTAAATGGACTTTAATTTACAGCAATTGAACACTAAATTCCTTCCATTTGGCCTATAAATTGATGTAAATGAGATTTAAAAATCATGTTTTATTGTGAATTATTTGTGAATATTATTTGGACACTTAGGCTTACAGCAATTGAACGCAAAATTCCTTCCATTTGGCCTATAAATTGATGTAAATGAGATTTAAAAATCATGTTTTATTGTGAATTATTTGTGAATATTATTTGGACACTTGGGCTATTTAAAAATGTTAATCATTTATTAAGAAATGGATAGATGTTTAGATCTAGTAATTGAAGTTTGAAATTAGCTACAATTGGGTAACTAACTAATTATATGCTTTAATTTCAGGTCATCCAAGTAAGATTATTTTATATTTGTTTCAGAATGGTTCAATCTACGATAACTGTAAATTTCATTCAGTTCTCTTAATTTTTAAGAAGGTTATGGGCTTTTGACTGTCCATGATCACAGCTTTTTTGTTATGTCCATAGAAAATCAATAGGGAACAAGATGCTAATTTCCGAGTATGAAAATGGCCATAACCTTTTTATTACTTGAGGTATGAAAGTGAATTAGGTGTCAAATTAAACTTATTTTTATGCTTTATCTGATGGGATAAATTGCAGACTTGATTTTTTAAATCTCAAAATTTTGTAACATTGCTAACCATAGGCTGTATGGTCGTGAGAGGCCACCCGCACCATGCCGCCAGGGGTCGCCTGTATGGTCATGAGAGGTCGACTATGGTCATGAGAGGTCTCCAAAGAGTCGTAGCGTCTTTCTGGTCGCCGTTGAATTTTCAACATGTTGAAGGTTTTGGCGACCTATGACGGGCGCCAGCAGTCGCCTGTAAAGGTCACGTAAGTGGGACTTGCTCTTTAGTGTGCACGGATCGCTGGTCAGTGTGGATTAGGTGGGCCGAAGGGCCTGTTTCCGCGCTGTATCTCGAAACTAAATAAACGCAAAAAATATAATCTCCTTCATACTGCTTTGGGAATTGCTGTTATTGACAATTCTGGGTGAAGTCCAAGCCCTGTTATAAGTGGAAGATAAAACTGAAAATAACAAGACAGAAAAATGACTGAGCGATACTACTATTGGTGTTTACAATGCAGGAGGTCTGGATTAATGAACAACAATGGGAAAGGACGACAACACCAAAACCACCCACAATGTCCTTGACTTTATGCTCTTTGAGTCATGTTTTTCTGCTGTTATTGATTGTTCCCTGTTGACTTTGCTCAGGAATCCAGTGCTGCTTCCGAACCCTGATCCCACCAAATGAGCGAGAAAATACAGTCACCGTGGGCAGCAGAGTGGGGGCTGAGTATGTGAGAAGGTTTAGGTGTAGATTTAGTGAGGTTTACGTTTAGTGTGCAGGAAGGAACTGCAGATGCTGGTTTAAACTGAAGATAGACACATGTTTACAAATACACGGGACTTGATGTTAAAAGTCCAAAGTGCCAAATATCAATTTACTCCCGGTGGTGATGGGAGCCTTCTGCACTCACCTATTCTCCTCCGATGTTGAGAAAGGCTAGGCAGACACGTCATTGGGGTTATCAAATGGGCACCTACTTTTCGCTGATTGAACCCACGACGTCTCCAGTAGGCTCAGCGGTGCATTCTGGCGTCCCAGAACCACCTGTCTAGTCGGTTATTTGGGAGACCAAATGGGGTCTTTCCTCTTCAGCCAGAGCCACTGGCTACTCCGCTCTGCCACCCATGATGTTTCTTTGATCGCCTGGCGTAGGGCTTGTCCGTTGACCCCCAGGTCCATCAGTCTTAAGGTAAAAAGCTGATGTAACTCAGCGGGTCAGACAGCATCTCTGGAGAAAAGGAATAGGTGATGTTTCAGGTTGAGACACTTGTTCTGAAGATGGATCTCGACCCAAAACATCACCTATTCCTTTTCTCCAGAGATGCTGTCTGACCTGCTGAGTTATATCAGCTTTTTGTGTCTATCTTCAGTCTCCAGATTTTTGTGCCTATCTAAGGTTATGGTTGTGGTTTATTATTGTCAGATGTACAGAGGCGTAGGTTAAAAGCCTTGTTTTGCATCTATCCAAACAGATCTTATATATAAATGCAATCAAGTCAAACTCAAGCACTATAGATAAAGCAAAGGGCAAGATGCAAAGTGCAGATATAGTTCTCAGCATTTTGGTGCATCAGTACCAAAGACAAAGTCCAATGTCCACAGTTGGGTAGTGTTGAATCAAACAGGATGCTAGATTGTGGGAGAACTGTTCAGAAGCTTGATAACGGAGGGGAAGAAGCTGTTGCTGAGTCTGGTGGTGTACGATTTCAAGCTTCTGTACCACCCGTTGGATGGGAGCAGGGAGAAGAAGGAATGAAAGGGGCTGGACCCCTTTGATTAACGGAGCTTCTTTTCCGAAGCAGCATGAAGAGTAGATTGGGTCAATGGTAGGATGTCTGGTCTGTGTCTGTGATGGACTGGGCTACATACAGTGTACTACTCTCTGCAATATCTTGTGGTCTTGGGCAGGGCTGTTTCCAAACCAAGGACTGATGCAGCCCTTGTATTCTTTCTGTGGGGCATCTGTAGAAGCTCGTTACAGTCATTGGAGACTCAGGCATTGGTGTGCCATCTTGGCCGTCAAATCAAAGTGGTTGTTCCACGACAGATCATTGGTAATATTAATGCCAAGGAATCTGAAGCTCTCAAACCTTTCACTTCTGCACATTGATGCTGATTGGGGCATGTACTCCACTATGCTTCCTGAAGTTGGTAACGAGCTCCTTCATCTTGGCAATATTGACTTTAGTTTAGATTAGTTTATTATCGCAGGTACAGTGAAAAGCTTTTGTAGCTTGATACCCAATGAGAGAGGTTCTTGTCCTAACACCGTGTCATAAGTTCTCGATCTCCTTCCTGCGCTCCGTTTCATAATTGTTCCGTATTCGGCACACCGCAGTGGTGTCATCTATAAACATAGATGGAGTTAGTCGAATTTGGCTGTGCAGTCGTAAGTCTCTAGAGGGAATAGTAGGGGACTGAGGACCCATCTGTGCGGGGCACCAGTTTGATAATAATTATGGAGGATGTGTTGTCATCTCTAAATTTGTCTGTGGGTCAGAAAGTCGAGGGACCTGTGACAGAGGAAGAAGTTGATTTGCTAGGTCCAGGGAGTTTGGATCAGATTATGATGTTGAAAGCAGTTTACAGTTTAGTTTTCAAGAAGGAACTGCAGATGCTGGAAGATCGAAGGTACACAAAATTGCTGGAGAAACTCAGCGGGTGCAGCAGCATCTATGGAGCGAAGGAAATAGGCGACGTTTCGGGCTGAAAACCCTTCTTCAGACTGACCTCTGACCTTCAGTCTGAAGAAGGGTTTCGGCCCGAAACGTCGCCTATTTCCTTCGCTTCATAGATGCTGCTGCACCCGTTGAGTTTCTCCAGCAATTTTGTGTACCTTTACAGTTTAGTTTATTGTCATGCGTGCCGAGGTACAGTGAAAAGTTTTTGTTGCGTGCTATCCAGTCAGCGGGCCAACAATATATGATTACAATCGAGCCATTTACAGTGTAAAGATAGATCATAAGGGGATAACATTTAGTGCAAGCTAATGCCAGCAAAGTCCAATCAAGGATAGTCCGAAGGTCACCAACGAGGTAGATATTAGTTCAGCACTGCTCTCTGGTTGTGGTGGGATGGTACGGTTGCCTGATAACAGCTGGGAAGAAACTGTCCCTAAATCTGGAGGTGTGCGTTGTCACACTTCTATCCCTTTTGCCTGAGCTATAGTCAATAAATACCAGTCTAACATAAGTGTCCTAGGTGTTCCAGAGATGAGTTTAGGCAGGGCCGGCCTTAAGCCGATTGGACTGATTGCTCCCAATTGGGCCCCGCGAGTAAGGAGGCCCCGTGCCAGAGTAATCTACTCTCGGCTCGGGTGGATCTACCCTGGGTGGATGGGGGAGAGAGGGGTAGACGGGAAGGGGGGTGTGAGGGGGAATGGAGAAGGGGAAGAGAGGGAGGTGGGTCATTCCCTCACGGTCCCGGGGCGGCGCTCCCGCCCCTCCAGTCGCCGTGCTTCACGCACACAGCCCCGGCTCCACCCCTCTCTCTCCCCGGGGAGACGCAGTGATCAATACACGGAGGGCCAGGCCGGGCCGGGGGTTGGAGCAACGTTTACAAACATCGGCCTCAGCTCACACCCGTCCGCCCTGACCCCAGCATCAGCTCCCACCGCCGGCCTTCTCCTTCCCTTCTTCCCTCCCTCTCTTCTCTCCTTCCTTCCCTCCTTCCTCTCTCTTTTCCCTTCTCTCATCTGCTCCATCCCTTCTTTCTCTCCTTCCCTCTTTTCTCAACTTCCCTCTATTTCCCTCCCTCCCTCCCTCCCTCCCTCTCCCTCTCCCTCCCTCCCTCCCTCTCTCTCCCTCTCCCTCTCTCCCTCCCCCCTCCTCCTCCCTCCCTCTCCCTCCCCTCCCTCCCCCCCCCTCCCTCCTCCCCCCTCCCCCCCCCCCCTTCTCTCCCTCCTCCCCCCCCCCCCTCCCTCCTCCCTCCCTCCCTCCCTCCTTTCTCCCCCCCTCCCTCCCTCCCTCCCTCCCTCCTCTCTCTCCCTCCTTCCCACACACACAGCAGACACAGACAACTAACACACACACACACATCACATGCAGACAACTAACACACACAACTAAGTTAGGATGGGGTAGAAGCCCAAAGGGTAGGATGGGGCTGAAGCCCAAGATTATAATGCCTGGACTGGTGTTTCACCAATTGTTATTGGTTTTCCAGGATCTATTTAGTTTTAAAAAAAATTGTTTTAATTTTGCAGTCACTAAAACAAGTGGTATTGTAACTGTGTACTTCTCAGAGGTGATCTACACATTTTGTTTGTTACTTGTACGCTTACATGTATGCAATTTTATATTAAAATGTAGCTTAGATCTGTTTGGTCCATTAAGTCGCATACACTTTTTAAGCGCACATTTTGATTACTCTCCATTCTCCCACAGAGCCTATAATGGACTTTAATTATATTTCTATGAATCTAAAGGCCTTGCCTGGGAACCTGGGGCTCAACAAAATTATTCCCAATTAGGCCCTGCAACTCCTAAGGCCGGCCCTGAGTTTAGGGCCAGGAAGATGGTGCATGAAGGGATGGGAAAGTAGGTGTCTCTTTCTGAAGAATGTAAAACCCCATTTCTTCTTTTCATCAATAGTGACTTGGCCTTCAACAATATACACTACATCCCATTAAATTTGAAACCGTTCCAGTCAAGTGACAAAATGGACACCAAATTTGTCTGGTGACGCTATGGAAGAGGTGACACGATTAAAGAATGGATCGACTGGGCTTATATTCACTGGAATTCAGAAGGATGAGAGGAGATCATAGAAACATATAAAATTCTTAAGGGATTGGACAGGCTAGATGCAGGAAAAATGTTGCCCATGTTGGGGGAGTCCAGAACCAGGGATCACAGTGTAAGGGGAAGGCCATTTAGGACTAAGGTGAGGAAAAACGTTTTCACCCAGAGAGTTGTGAATCTGTGCAATTCTCTGCTATGGAAGACAGTGGCCAATTCACTGAATGTTTTCAAGAGAGAGTCAGATATACGGTAGCTCTTAGGGATAATGGAATGGTGTTGAATCATATTGAATGGTGGTGCTGGCTTGAAGGGCTGAATGGCCCACTCCTGCGCCTATTTTCTAGTTTTCAATGTTTCTATTGGTGCTGTCGTGGATTTCTTAATGCTAAATTGGCCCCAATATGACTATCAAGCTGAGACGGAAATTGCACGTTCTGCAAGCAATTGGTCTTGTGCAACTCCCTTGAGGCCTGGAACCATATGGAGCTGCTCCCTGCTGCGCAAGCATGCATGCCCTCCCCAAACTCTCCCTCAGAGCACCATCCCTGCATTCCCAACTATCCCAGTCCGTATTTATGCTATTATCTTCCTGGGGTTAACAACTGAGGTTCATCATCTGAAGGTACCTGGAACTACTGGTTCTCCTTGCTAGCTTCTTGCCCATCCACCATAAACATGGGTAGGTTTCCACAACCCTGGCCTCGTTGGCCTTGGTGGCAAAAACGGGAAAGCAGACTATTATCTAAATGGTGGCCGATTGGGAAAGGGGGAGATGCAGCGAGACCTGGGTGTCATGGTACACCAGTCATTGAAGGTAGGCATGCAGGTGCAGCAGGCAGTAAAGAAAGCGAATGGTATGTTAGCTTTCATTGCAAAAGGATTTGAGTATAGGAGCAGGGAGGTTCTACTGCAGTTGTACAGGGTCTTGGTGAGACCACACCTGGAGTATTGCCTACAGTTTTGGTCTCCAAATCTGAGGAAGGACATTATTGCCATAGAGGGAGTGCAGAGAAAGTTCACCAGACTGATTCCTGGGATGTCAGGACTGTCTTATGAAGAAAGACTGGATAGACTTGGTTTATACTCTCTAGAATTTAGGAGATTGAGAGGGGATCTTATAGAAACTTTACAAAATTCTTAAGGGGTTGGACAGGCTAGATGCAGGAAGATTGTTCCCGATGTTAGGGAAGTCCAGGACAAGGGGTCACAGCTTAAGGATAAGGGGGAAAATCCTTTAAAACCGAGATGAGAAGAACTTTTTTCACACAGAGAGTGGTTAATCTCTGGAACTCTCTGCCACAGAGGGTAGCTGAGGCCAGTTCATTGGCTATATTTAAGAGGGAGTTAGATGTGGCCCTTGTGGCTAAAGGTATCAGGGGGTGTGGAGAGAAGGCAGGTACGGGATACTGAGTTGGATGATCAGCCATGATCATATTGAATGGCTGTGCAGGCTCGAAGGGCCGAATGGCCTACTCCTGCACCTAATTTCTATGTTTCTATGTTGGATTTTTTTCTCTCTCCGTTACTGCATTCCCCTCACATCCTACCTGCCTCCTTGCAAAAAAAACAAAATCACTACTTCAATGGATATGCAGTTGGTATTCTCACTCCTTAGAAAACGCTGTTGTTGGCAGCTGCCGCAGTTGAATATATTGGAGCCGATTTCCAAACCTACCGTGTCCCTCATTACGGCAAGCATTATCTCTATGTAATTAACCAGAGAGGAGGAAAATGCAATTTGCTACAGAAGGATTTCAAATGCTGTCTTAATACGTGGCATTCTCAGACCCCAAAAGTGTTTTACATGTCCCCATCTTTAGCTGAATGGGACAACGATGTACAGTCATATTTCATTTTAATACAATGCTAATGCAACTGTGGCAATGGTAACTCAAAAAATAGTCTGTCCCGGATATGAGTGCGCTCCTTTATTAATTAAATGGGTTAAACAATCATTCTGCCCTGTGGGAGTTGTATTTCTGCTATCAGGTTCCTCTGCGATGTGAACAAGCTGAAGCATTTTAATCATCAGCCATCACCCCTCGCATAAGCTCACGACGTCTTTTGCATTTGCATTTATAGCTTAATTAGGAACCTGCTGATAAGCAAAGTTAGTTCCATTTAAATGAATCCTTTATACAGTTTAATCATGAGTAATGCATAATTAGCTTGCCACAAAGTGCTCCGCTCGAAGGGAACTTCACGGAATTTTTACGCTGAGATCAGAATAGTCTTCAAATCGTTCGTTTACGGAATAACCAGGTTGAAATAATACACGCGGCAAACGTATTCTACCTTAAGTCGGTTTGTATTTATTCTTGATCGTTTATTAAAAATATGTGCGATTGATAGCAATCACGGCAGCCTGCAATAAACATCAGTGCTTTGATGGGGGTATCAGAGACACGAGAATACCTTTCCCTGGGTGTCACATAAAGCCACTAATGAGGCACAAATGCGCACTGCCTAGTCCTGACAGCTTGCTGACGATCAGCTGATGGCAACGCAGAACTTATTGTTCATTCACGGCACACAATGCAGTCAGCTTCAGAATATTGTATCCCTGCATCAGTCATTTCTGATGCAGGGATAGGGCGCACAATTAAAATAATTGAACACAAAAATCCTAACCTCAGTTTGAAAAGTCCCACGCTTCCCCCCCCTCCATTTTTAATGCCCTGCAAAGTTTGTGTTTGCAACCAATGATGCATCTTTCACACGCGGTTCACAGACACAAGCGCCTGCCACTTCTGCGGGCTGGAAGGGTTTGTATACCACATGTATATGGAGTGTGAGAGGTTGCAGCCCCTGTTCCATTATCTAAAGGGGCTGCTCCTTGCCTTCTGGCTGCATTTCTCACCCACCATCCTCATCTCTGGGGTGCAAGATTGCAACCTTCACGTGGTCCGCCCTGTTTCGTCTAATGCAATCAACTTGACGTGCACAAACGGAAGATCAAATAGAACAAGTTGTCCAACAACTTTAGGCTGTGCACGCCACACGAAAGAAGAAGAAGATCCTCATCTCTGGACACCGGCAGGGGAGAGGGTAGGGCCGAGGATGTCCTGGTTGGGTTGCTCCTGGGCCCGGCCAAACTGGCCATCCACGAGTCACGGCGCCAGGAGGATGAGGGCTCTGCCCAAGCCGGCTGCCTGCCCCTATTCCGGGGTTACGTCCGATCTCGGGTGGTGTTAGAGAGGGACTCTGGGGGGATTTCCAGGACCGCTGGGCACTGCGGGGGTTTGAATGCATCCTTGACAAGGATTCTAACATAGTTACATAATCGTTTCTTTAGTATATTTGTTTGTATTGTATTATGTGGTGGGTTCTGTTTTGTTTTGTTGTATTGTAAATATGATTTTTAATAATTGAATAACATTTTTGATTTTTTTTTAATTCACCCAAGTCCTCTCTAGAATTTAGGAGATTGAGAGGAGGATCTTATAGAAACTTACAAAATTCTTAAGGGGTTGGACAGGCTAGATGCAGGAAGATTGGCTCCCGATGTTGGGGAAGTCCAGGACAAGGGGTCACAGCTTAAGGATAAGGGGGAAATCCTTTAAAACTGAGATGAGAAGAACTTTTTTCACACAGAGAGTGGTGAATCTGTGGAACTCTCTGCCACAGGGGCGACAGATAGCACAATGGGCTAAGAGTTCGGCTGGCGACCGGAAGGTAGCCGGTTCAAATCCCGCTTGGAGTGCATACTGTCGTTGTGTCCTTGGGCAAGACACTTCACCCACCTTTGCCTGTAATTGAATGTACGGCGGCAGGCGCGGGCACACCGCGACGCCCTGTGTCTCCCTTTCAAGGGAGATGCTAAAAATGCATTTCGTTGTCTCTGTACTGTACACTGACAATGACAATAAATTGAATCATTTCATTTTTTCATTTCACAGAGGGTAGTTGAGGCCAGTTCATTGGCTATATTTAAGAGGGAGTTAGATGTGGCCCTTGTGGCTAAGGGGATCAGAGGGTATGGAGAGAAGGCAGGTACGAGATACTGAGTTAGATGATCAGCCATGATCATATTGAATGGCGGTGCAGGCTCGAAGGGCCGAATGGCCTACTCCTGCACCTATTTTCTATGTTTCTATGTTTCTATGTCTGGCCAGGCATTTGACACAATGAAGGAAATATGAGGTTAGTTTTGAACGTGACCCAGCCAACAGGAGAAACATATTGCGCTTAGGTAGTTTACACCCCAGCGGTATGAACATTGACGTCTCTAATTTAAGTTAGCCCTTGTTTTCTCCCTCCTTCCCCTACCCCTTTCCAGCTCTGCCACAAAGCCTACTGTCTCCGCCTCTTCCTTTCTTTTTACCGCCACCCCCGACATCAGTCTGAAGAAGGGTCTCGACCCTAAACGTCGCCTAATCCTTTTCTCAATAGATGCTGCCTCACCCGCGGAGTTCCTCCAGCAATTTTTGTCTACATGTGGAAATACTGTATAAGGTTAGATAAGCCAACGCGGGGAAAAACATGATTTCAGAAGGATGAGCTATTGAGACCAGCACAGAACCCAAATCCAGTCAGTTTCTTGAAGGGAAGGTAGGCGCAAAAAGCCAGAGTAACTCTGCGGGTCAGACAGCATCTCAGGAGATAATGAATAGGTAACATATCGGGTCAAGACCCTTCTTCAGACTGAGCTACCTATTACTTCAGAGATCCAGCGTGGAAACAAGCCCTGCGACCCACTGGGTCTATAAATAGGTCGTTCTAAACTGCCCAACAGTCTAGTTTCAGTCAAAAACCACTGAGTCATGCACTTGTGCGACTAATCTTTATTTTGACAAAACACAGTTACATTTCCCACTACTGTATCTAACCACTGCAGGTTTGATTGTCGTATCTGCCTGATCAAGCCCTCTTAGCCTCGTTCAAGCAGAGACACTCCAGAAAGTCACATAGTCCCAAGCTTTTTCCCAGAAGATCAACATCGGACTTCATGGGAGTGGTCATTTATAGGTCCCCGAACCTTGAGGGGCCGAACCACATGGGGATGGTCTCTTTACAGTCCAATAACAGATATTGATTAACCCAGTACATGATAGACATTTCCCAACCCAATAACTCAGTGACAAACACATTGTATTCAAACGGTACTTCTCAAAGAAAGCGAACATCGCAACATGTGCCTTGATATGCAAGAAAACCAGACAATCCAATCAACATCCAGCAAAGTAAAGCTTTGCAACATTATTTACAATGTGTATGCAAAGTAAAGCTTTACAACATTATTTACAATGGTCTGGTTTGCATTCATCCAATCCATTCTATGCATTTTGCACCTAATTGCCATATTCTGCAGATGTTCCATTTTCTTCCTGCAGCTCTAATCTAGGCTCTAGGCAACTGGCACCATTCTGCAGCTTGTCCTGTTTCTGCATAAGGCACATTTAAATTGACCAAATGGCCTAGCAGCCTAGAAGCCTTTACTCAATTTTAGTGTCCTTGTCTCTCCGATTTGGTCAGAATTAACATGTCCAAGCCTTTCCCCTGACTCTAGTTGCTATAGATTGAACAATTTCCCATTAGGTCGAAAGATTAGTTCTGCCATGCGTGAAATTTGTTGGAGGTGTGCCGAGGGAACGGTCTCTGCGGAAGGCGGAAAGGGGTGGAGATGGGAAGATGTGATTATTTGTGGGAACATTTTGGAGGTGGCAGAAATGTTGGAGGATGATGCGTAGGATCACGCGGGGTGGCACACTGGCAGCGCTAGATACGCGGGTCCAATCCTGACTATGGGTGCTGTCTGTACGGAGTTTGTACGTTCTCCCTGTGACCTCATGGGTTTTCACCAGGTGCTCCCATTTCCTCGCACATTTGAAAGACATTCAGGTTTGTAGGTTAATTGGCTTCTGTAAATTGTAACTTGTCCCAATGCGTAGGATAGTGTTAGTGTACAGGGTGATCGCTGGGCGGCGCGGACTCGGTGGGCTGAAGGGCCTGTTTCCATAATGTATGTTCCAGATGGAGCGACAGAAGAATACAGGGACACAGAAGAGACCCATGGTGAGGGATTCAACTATGATAACCTGGGGAAGCACATTCACTAAAGAATGAGGACATCTCAGATGCATGGAGAGCCTCATCTTGGGAGCAGATGCGGTGGAGACGGAGGAATTGAGACTTGGGAATAGCATCTTTGCAAGAGGCTTGGTGGGAAGGAGTGTAGTCAAGATACCTGTGAGAGTCGGTAAGTTTGTAGGAGACATCAGTCGATAGTCTGTCATCCGTGATGGAGACAAAGATTAAGAAACATAGGAATACAGAAACATAGAAAATAGGTGCAGGAGTAGGCCATTCAGCCCTTCGAGCCTGCACCAAAATCAAAGCCAAAGTCAAAGTCAATTTTATTTGTCACATGCACCTGAAGGTGCAGTGAAATAAATTTGCCAGCAGCGATACACTTAAAAAGAGCACACAATATACAATAAGATTTAACACAAACATCCATCACAGCATTCTTCATTATAGTGGAAGGGACAAAGTTCAGCCAGTCCTCCTCCCTTGTTCACCTGTGTTCAGGGCCATGAACCCTCCATAGGCGCCGTTATGGACAGCCGGATGTACAGGTCCTCTCGTCAGGATGATCCAAACTTTGTCGTCGGGATGGTCGAACACACTGATGGGGCCTTGGAGCGCCCGAATCGGCAACTTTCTTACCGGAGACCGTGGCTTCAGGATGTTATAGGTCGCAGGCCGGTGGTCGGAGCTCTTCTCCAACGATCCCGGCAAGGGATCTCAGACTCCGGATGGTAAGTCCACGCCACATCCGCGACTAGAAGCTCCACAGACCACAGCCCCATGATGCCAAAGTCACCAGGCCAGCGTCCGGAGCACTCCTCTCTGGCGACCCCCAGCAAGGGTTCGCCCCGCTCCATGATAGAAAAGTCCACGTTGCGCCTACTGTTGATGCTCTGGGCCCGACTCCGGGAAAGGGCGCTCCAATCCAAGCTGTTAGGCCGCGAGGGAGGTGAGGAAAAAGTCGCCTCTCTGTTGTGGAGATGACCGAAAGCGGTTCCCCCCTCCCCCCCACACAAGACATACCAAGGGACATCTAAACTAACATTTAGACACACCAAAAAAAAACAAAAATCGAGATAACGAACACGCTTCTGGCAGGTCAGCCGACTAGCAGAGCCCCCACCACCATTCAATATCATCATGGCTGAGCATCCAAAATCAGTACCCCGTTCCTGCTTTCTCCCCTCATCCCTTGATTCCGTTAGCCCCAAGTGTTATTTCTAACTCTCTGTTTAATACTGTACTTCCAGTGAATTGCCCTCCACTGCCATCTGTGACAGAGAATTCCACAGATTCACAACTCTCTGGGTGAAAATGTTTTTCCTCATCTCAGTCCTAAATTGTCTATCCCTTATTCTTAAACTGTGACCCCTGGTTCTGGACTCCCCCAACATGAGGAACATTTTTTCCTGCATCTAGCCTGTCCAAACCCTTAAGAATTTTATAAGAAAAGGGAGAGAAGTGTCAGGCAAATGAAGCATCCTCTCACCGACCGTGAGTAGTCCTGAACTACTATCTACCTCATCGTAGACCCTCGGGCTATCTTCGATCAGACTTCACTGACTTTATCTCGCAATAAATTTTATTCCCTGTGAATGGCTCGATGGTAATCATGTATAGTCTTTCCGTTGGCCGGTTAGCATGCAACAAAAGCTGTTCACTGTACCTCGGTACACGTGACAATAAACTAAACTGAAAGGCAAGGTGGAAGTTAATGGTGAAGCTAATGAAGTTAGAGACAGTGTGAGCCCAAGAGAGATACATCGCTGTGAACTGTGAAACTGCTTAATCTCAAGTAAATCTCTAGGTAGCTCCCTCTGAGCCTGAACGATAACATTCTCTATTTTATTCACCGTTCCCCGACACTCTTCTATTAGGGCTGTCGAATGTATCCAGTGGCTTAAAGGACTAATGAACTGATTTTGTTACAGAATTTTTCAGCAACATCCCTGAACTGTGGAACAGGAAGCTGTTGCCTGTTCTAGTCTTCACTTGTTTTTGTGTTTGCGTTTGTGTTTATGTTTGCATGTGCACATCACAGATAAAGGTATTAAACTGAGGATCAGGCAATTATTTCTCATGAGAATTTATTAATTATGTACATGTTTTATATTTTCATTTACATACTAATGCATAATCACTTAGTATTTTTGCTTCTTTTATTTGGCTGAAGTCTTGTGTGCCTTTCACTCTGGGCTTAGGTACAAATCTAGGTTAGTCAGATGGGATAAAGGTCTCTTGCTTGACTGCTACCAGAGTCATATGTGTAATGTATTTAAGAACACTCTGTTTCGTTCCAAAGTGGGGAAGAGATGGTCAGAAATTCTAATGCTACACTAGCTGGTCGCTGAGGGGGATGTCAAAAATCTCCATGGATCTTAAAAATAGCAATAGCAAAAAGCAATAGAACCATGCAGCACACACTTCGGCCCATCGTACCCCATGCTGACCATCATAAGTGAGTTATCGCAACCAATGATCCTCATTATTCTCAACCAGTAACAAAAAGTCAGCTATTTGGTTATTTACAAATTGTTATTAGCACAAGCTTGCTTGACAGAAATTGACAGTCAATTGTCACAGTGCGGTGAGTATATAGAATGCACTACCAGAGCAGTCTGTGGAAGTGGATATAATAACAATGTTTAAAAATCAGTTAGATGGGTACATGGAAAGTAAAAGTTTAGAGAATTAGGGATCAAATGCAGGCAAATGGGACTGGCTCGTCAACAGCTTTTGGCATAAAGGAGTTGGGCTGAAGGGCGTTTTTCAGTGCTGTATAATTCTGACTGTAAAATATAACAGCAACACCTCAAGGAAATTTAATGGGCTGCGATATTGTTTGGGATGATCTGATTTAATGACAAGCACGCTATAAGTTCAGGCCTTCCGCTTTTGTAGATCAGCTGCTGATGATATTGGCATTGGTCCTACCATAGTCACGAGTGCAGAGATACGATGAAAACTCTGTGTGTAATCGACGCAAACAAGCACATCAAGGTAGGACAAGAGAGAGATAGAAATAGAATGCACAATATAGTATTACAGACACAGAGAAAATGCAGGTGAAAAAAAAGTGTAAGGGCGGCAACGAGGTAGATTGGGAGATCAGGTTTTTCATCATTAACATAAGAGATGTCCATTCAAGAGTCAAGTAACTGCAGGAAAGAAGCTGTTCTTGAATCTAGTGTTCTGCGCTCTCAAGCATTCTGCTCAATTGGAGAGGGCGGAAGAGAGAATGATCAAGGTCTGAGTTGTCCTTGATTATATTGGCTGCATAATCCCGGCCAATCACTTTTCCTGGGTTCACTCTCGGGAAGGCCGCTTTGACATCTGCGAAGGTAAACCCGTAGCTGTCGGAGCGAGTGACATCACCCCACTAGGCACCTGATCAAAATGGGCATAGAATGCATTGAGCTCGTCAAGGAGTGACACGGTGACCAGCGATACTGGCCGACTTTGCCTTGTAGCCCGTTATAGCAAGCAAGCTTTGCCACAGTCAACAGGTGCCCACACGGTTATTTTGGGATTCTAACTGTGTCTGGCATTGTCGCTTGGCATCCCTGATAGTTCATAAGTTCACAAGTTCATGAGCAGAATTAGACTATTTTGCCCATCAAGTCTACTCCGCCATTCAACCATGGCTGATCTACCTTTACTTCTGTACCCCATTCTCCTGCCTTCTCCCCATAACCTCCGACACCTGTACTAATCTTTCTAACCTCACAGAACCCAAAGGCTTTGACATTTCTTTATTATTGTTGAAGTTCGAAATCTTCCAGGAGCCTCTCTGTGACATATTATAGCTGTTCTGCTTACTAGCCTGTAATTGTACAGTTGAAGTTGCAGACGTAATCTATTTGAAGTTGCTATGAGCAATTTGAATTGTACAATTACAGACAAGGGAGCAGAACAGCTTTAATATCTTACAGAACATTGCTATGTACAACCCCATTCTGCTGCCTTCTCCCCTTAACCCCTGACACACGTACTGATCAAGAATCTATCTATCTCTGCCATAAAAATATCCATTAGAAACATAGAAACATAGAAAATAGGTGCAGGAGTAGGCCATTCGGCACTTCGAGCCTACACCGCCATTCAATATGATCATGGCTGATCATCCAACTCAGTATCCTGTATCTACCTTCTCTCCATACCCCCGATCCATTTAGCCACAAGGGCCACATCTAACTCCCTCTTAAATATAGCCAATGAACTGGCCATTGACTTGGCCTCTGCAGCCTTCTGTAACAAAGAGTTTCCCAGATTCATCACCCTCTGACTAAAGAAATTCCTCCTCATTTCCCTCCTAAAGGAACGTCATTTTAACCTGTGGCTATGACTAGTCCTAGACTCGCCTAGTAGTGGAAACCTCCTCTCCACATCCACTCTTTCCAGGCCCTTCACTATTCTATACGTTTTAATGAGGTCTCCCACTTTGTGATGGCTTTGTGAAAACAGAACCTAGATGTTCCCTATCGATCGGGGCCACCCGTCTTGAACGCATCAGACTTGGACTTCAATAGGGAGTTGATCTCACGGCTCATCCACCGTTTCCAGTTGGGGCAAACTCAGCGTGACTTACATAAAAACATAGAAACATAGAAAATAGGTGCAAGAGTAGGCCTTTCAGCCATTCAGCACCTCCATTCAATATGATCGTGGCTGATCATCCAAACTGTACCCCGTTCCTGCTTTCTCCCCATATCCTTTGATCCCATTAGCCCTAAGAGCTATATCTAACTCTCTCTTGAATACATCTTTGGCAAGTTTTTTGGCAAGACCTCTTTGGCAAGCAGCCCTCCACACACTTACTGATGATGCCTGTGACAGCATTGACATATTCATGTAGCTTGGCCACAAGTCCTTGGATGTGCACCAGTCCACTGAGTCAAAGCGATCACACACAAACTCTAGCTCCTCAGACCATCACTGTAAAGGCTATCGGCACCGTATCCTCGCGCTTCAATTTCTACTTGCAGGCAGGAAGAAGGACCACACCTGAAGGTCTGAATTACTGTAATGTGGGCGGGCGATGGAACGGGAGGTGACTTTGATAGTTGTGTATCAGCGGTGAAGCCTCTGGTGGGCCAGGAGAAGCATTGATCATATTCTGGTGTTGCAGTCATGCAGTTGGTCTGATTGAAGTCCAGCTAAGAGGAGCAAGCCCTTCGGGGTATTCCATTGCATTGCCATTGGTAGCAGTCCATAGTTTATTCATATCCACCTGGGTTAGAATGTAACTGATGTCTTTTTTTTTTAACCTTTTTTTTTTTTAATTTTATTTTTATTAGCAGTACAGTAAATGACATTAATACATCGCATATATCTTATTACATTATGTTGTACCACTTCATTTTTTGAGCTTTAAAAAAGATAGAAATAAAAGAAGTAAGGAAAGTAAGCAAGAATCGTGAAGGTGCAGGAAAGTGTTGGGAGAAGAGAACCCCTTAGGGAAGGTATTAGAGAAGGAAGTAAAGAAAAGAAATAAGACCCTAGAAAGAAAAGAAAAAAAAGAAGAAAGTAAAATCAATCGCTCTATTGTAACACAAAACTCCGCAAAAAAGGATATACCAACCGTGTTTTTATTTAAAATTTATTTTATACTGGTAGCCTTTATGTTTTAACTTATTATTGCACCTTATGCTTGTAATAGTTCCATAAATGCAGACCATGATAATAAAAAATAAAAAAAAATAAAAAAAATAAAAATTAAAAAAAAAGAATGTAACTAATGTCAAGATGGACAAAGTGACCGCCCACAGAAGATAGTAGAGACTGCATGATGTAGGAAGGAACTGCAGATGCTGGTTTAAGCCGAAGATAGACACAAATTGCTGGAGCAACTCATCGGTATAGTCAGCATCTCTGGATAGATGGAATGAGTGACATTTCTAGTCGAGACTCTTCTTCAGACTGAATCAGGGGAAAGGGAGATACAGAGATAAGGAAATGTAAGGTCCTTATATTTATACTTCAGTCTTCACACTGCACTTCACCCTTGCAGACTGGTCCACCAAGATGCAGTACAGACGCCACAGGAGATCCTTCTTCCCCATGGCTATCAAACTGTTAAACTCCTCTTCATTCTGTCCTGGGCTAGACTGACTCCCCCTCCCCCCCCGCCCCCCAATCTTTGCACTTCCCCAATCCTTTCCACTTGTCACTTTAATTTCATGTTTCATGTATCTTAAACGGGGGGCTACCATCGACTCCACAGTCATAAAGGCCCAACGGAGGATGTCCTTCCTGCTGCAGCTGAGAAAACCCAATCTGCCGCAGGCAATGATGGTCCAATTCTATACGGCCATCGTAGAGTCTGTTCTCACCTTCTCCATCATGGTCTGGTTTGGCTCAGCCACCAAGCACGACACCAGGAGGCGGCAGCGAATCGTCCGATCAGCTGAGAAAATTGGTGGCTACAACCTTCCCCCCATTGACGAACTGTACACTGCAAGGGCCAGGAAGCGAGCGGGTAAGATCATCTCTGACCCCTCTCACCCTGGCCACAAACTCTTTGAATCACTTCCCTCTGGAAGGCGACTCCGGACTGTCAAAGCCGCCCCAGCCAGACATAAAAACAGCAGTAGCTCTACTCAACAAACAAAAGTCTGTAGTCTCCTTTTTCTCTGCTATTTTATTACATTCTTCACATGTTTAAATTATAATGTTTTATTCTTAATTGTCTACTGCATATCGTATTATTACTTGTGAGCAAAGCACCACGGCAAATTCCTTGTATGTATACATACAAGGCTAATAACATTTATTTAATTCAATTCAATTCAATTCAATTCAATCTTCTGTTTTATGACTGTTGGCAGATCAATTTCCCTCTAGGATAAATATTTTATCTTATCATATTGTACCGTGTCATATCGTATCGCAACGCATCATATCATATTGTATCGTACTGTACGTATTCTAGATCCAGGGGATCCAACAGAAATTTGCCACTTGCAACATCAGAGAACCAGGAGGTGTTGATGATGATACGGACCCCTCTACCCCTTACCTTGCCAGGAGGCGCCTTACAGGCCATCTGATGAACTGAGAAGCCTGCAGCTACAAGACCCCAGTGCCTGGTGCTTTTTTGTAGGTCTGCCCAGTCTCAAAAACGTTTCTGTTCAGACATCTGAGCACAGATTCCTGTTGAGAACTAGGTCGGTGCTTGAGACCACCAGCCGTATCCCGACCACGGATGAACACGGAGGGGAGGCTGGCTGGACTATGGTGCCATTCTCACCTTGGTGCCATTTATGTTATGGTGTGTCGTGGACTTTCTGTGTTTGTGCTTTTTTTTTAATTCAATTTCAATTTTATTTTTAATATGTTTTATTATTTATTTATTTATTTATTTATTTATTTATTTATTATGATACTGCCTGTAAGGGAAATTCATTTTGTTGTCTCAAATTGAGACAATGACAATAAATTTGAATACAATACAATACAATACAAGGGCTCATCACCTTCAACTATATCGGTCCCTGCTGAGGCCGCACCTGGACTATTATGTACCGGCCTGGGCTCCCATATTATGGGAGCATCTTGGTGTGATAGAAAGGGTGCAACATAAAGATTCAGCAGCTAAATTCTTGGGTTTGGGCCGATAGTTCTAGTAAGGGAGACTAAACAGACTGACCTGACACTCGCTTGAGATTGGAGGGATGAAGAATGATTTCAATGAAATGTAGAAAATTTGTATAGAGCTTGGCAAAAAAGACACAAGATTGAAGTTCCCACTGGAGACAGGTAGCAACATTTACAAGCCAGCAAAGCTAGCAGTGTGTCTTCCCGAGCTGTCACAGCCTGCAGCAGGTGTTTTGAAGGCAGATATTGTTTAGGTCCTATTTGGAAACCATTCCTGTATGGAGGTCATCATTGTACTTTATCTCTCTGCATCATTCATTGTTCTTTATCTCTCAATATCATCATCAACATCATCGTCACATTTCCTTTATCCCTAACCAGTCTGAAGAAGGGTCTCGACCTGAAATGTCACCCATTCCTTTTTTTCCAGAAATGCTGCCTGACCCACTGAGTTACTCCAGCATTTTGTGTCTGTCTTCGCTGTAGTCCCGGATGGGTACCAGCCAACAACATCCATGCCAGGAGACGATGGGAAAAAATGATTGTTGGTGGTTTTTTTGTGAGCTGAACGCCCATGCCAGCTAAATCTAGGGTGCCGTGTTCACGGTGCTCTAAGTATAGCAGCAGTTAGCTTGTGATTATTCAGTCTGAAGGCAGTTGTCACACGGAACGCCAGCAAGGAATACATTATTGATTTAATGCAGAAGGAAGAACAATAGAAAACTGCGAAACATCACGACAAAAGCAGGATTTCTAGTTTTCATGCTTCTCAGCTAAAAAATAAAACTAAATTTGTTGAAGTTAATCACACTTCATTTCTCCAGATTGTTTTTCATTCTTTCCACCTGCGAGTATGCAGGGCTGAAATAGTTGGTGCACTCAACAAGAATTTTATATAAGATGATATAAAATTTTACAAAGGGTGGCTCAACGGTAGAGTTGCTGCCTTACAGCGCCAGAGAGCCGGCTTCTATCCTGACCACGGGTGAGGCCTGTATGGAGTTTGTATGTTCTCCCTGTGACCGCTTGTGTTTTACTAGTGTATAGGCTAGTATTAGTGTACTGGGTGATCGCTGGTCGACGTGAACTTGGTGGGCCAAAGGGCCATTCCTGTACTGTATGTCTAAAGTCTAAAGTAAAATAAATCACAATGATTTTTAACTGGGTGTGTTAGCGATTCCCTTCCAAATCACATCTGGAACATGCATCCATGCGAATAGAAGGGATCAGTGTAGATAGGCCAAAGGTTTGGCAAGGACGTAGTAGGCCGAAGAGCCTGCTTCCATGCCACACAGCTTTATCATTGTAAAGATCACTGGAAGAATTGACTGGCAATGCTAACCCCAAATAATATCTAATACAAAGAACATAGTAGGAGTCACGGTGTCACAAGGGTAGAGTTGCTGCCTTACAGCAAGAGACCCGGGTTCGATCCCGACTACGGGTGCTGTCTGGATGGAGTTTGTACGTTCTCCCCGTGATCTGCGTGGGTTTTCTCCGAGAACTTCGGTTTCCTCCCCCTCTCCAAAGACGTACTGGTTTGTAGGTTAATTGGCTTGATAAAATGTTCAATTGTCCAAGTTGACGATATGCAGAGTACTGCCCCGCCGACTACAAAATTCAGAAGGTTCAGAAGGTTCAAAGTACACATAAATTGTATCATAGGTTCTTATGACTGGAGTCAGTGTTGCCTGTACATGTTTGAATCCTGCTTCTGTCTGAAGAAGGGTCTTGACCCGAAATGTCACCCATTCCTTCTATCCAGAGATGCCGTCTGACCAGCTGAGTTACTCCAGCATTTTCTGTCTATCTTTGGTTTAAACCACCATCTGCAGTTCCTTCCTACAACTCAGCAGAGGAGCAAATGGACTCTGCCTTTTGCCATTGGGCAGAAGGCGCAAAAGCTTGAACGCAGGTACAGATAGAAGCAGGCCCTTTTGTCCCACAATGTCCGTGCCACCCGCTGTAGCAGTCCACATGAAATGCAAAATGACTAGTTTTCTATGTGTGGCAGCGAAAGGCTTCATAACGTATCTGCCTCCACTGCCTCTTCTCAAGTCCATTCCAGACTTCCACTCTCTTTGTGAAAAATGTGTCCCTCAGATTGGTATCGAGAAGATCGGAAAGAAAGTATATGAGTCTTTGTTTTTGTTTGTGTTTTTTGTGTGCACGTATGTGTGCATGTATATACTATATATGTATTTGTATATGTATATATATACACACACTGAACTTATTTTTCTCTCTCTCATAACAGAGGTCCCCCGATTTACAATGTTTCAACATGATATTTGGACTTTACGATGGTGCAAATGCAGGGCAACGGCAGCGAGCCGCATGTCACTTCCGGGCACATGTATTAAATGTATTCCGGGCACATTGTATTAAATGCGTTTTTGACTTACGATATTTTCGATCTACGATGGATTTATCGGAATGTAACCGCATCGTAGGTCGGGGAGCAGCTGTATTATATTGTTTACAGTGTACATATTCTATTGTGCTGCTGCAAGTAAGAATTTCATTTATTCTATCTGGGACATATGACAATAAAACACTCTTGACTCTTGACTCTCTTGAGTCTGAAAACAGTGACCTCCAGGTTCAAGAACAGCTTCTTCCCAACAGCCACTTTTGAACACTAACACTAACAAACACCAGCTAAAGTCTGAACTGCAAATTGTCTTCGTTGCATTAAGGACCAGGTGTTTTTGCATTAATATTGGGGATTTAATGTGTTTAATTTTTGGGGGGTTTATTTTGTTATGTATGGTTACTCTGTTTGCAGACCTGTTATGCTGCTGTACTAGAGAATTTAATTGTTTCTGCACATGTGACAATGAAATACTCTTGACTCTTAAAATGATAGGTAGAGTTTTCCCACAAGATGTCGATTTTGTTGCGACCTTCTAGAATGACTTAATTCTCCAAACCAGAAAGAACTGTACATCTCAGTTAAATTCAATTCTTTGGGGATTTTTGTGGTCACTAGCTGTGCTGGAAGATTACCTTCGGTTTGATGTATTCCAAGAGATTTCAGCAGATGATCTTTTGCCGAAATGTGTCGGAAGGAAATGCAGATGCCGGTTAATTCCGAGGATAGACACCAGATGCTGAAGAAGGGTCTCGACCCGAAACGTCACCCATCCCTTCGGTCTGGATGCTGCCTGTCCCGCTGAGTTACTCCAGCATTTTGTGTCTATCTTTGACGATCTCCTGCCCATGTCTCCTCTACTCCCCTCCCACCCTTGCAGCTAGTCTCTCTAGACTTTCATCTTCACAGTGCAGCAGTTTCCCACACCGAATGCATGGCAAACATTTCTGCCTATCTCCCAACATTATTTTAACTACTGTTAATATAAATGTTCTATGAAAATTAAAAAGTTATTCATTTTCTCAATGCCTCTCTGATTTTTCTAGTGAGTTACTTGGAACAGTACCCCGGTGATAATTGATTTCATTATTTCTGATTAAAATTAGAAAGTTTGCAAAGTTCGACTACACATGTGTAGTTTCGGGTCAAGACCCTTCTTCAGTCTGAAGAAGGGTCTCAATCCGCAATGTCACCTCTTCCTTTTCTCCAGAGATGCTGTCTGACCCGTTGATTTACTCCAGCATTTTGTGTCTATCTTTGATTTAAACCAGCATCTGCAGTTCTTTCCTCCACAGGCGCAGTGTTGTTAGAATGCTTTTTAACAATGGTCTCGTCCAACAGTGGCTGCATGATAATGTCTTAAGTGATAGGAGCAGAATTAGGCCCATTGAGTCTACTCTGCCATTCAATCATGGCTGATGTATCTCTCCCTCCTAACCCAATTCCTCTGCCTTATCCTCATAACCCCTGATACCCATACTAACCAAGAATCTATCTCTGCCTAAAAAATATTAATTGACGGCCTCCCCAGCCTTCTGTGGCAATGAATTCCACAGATTCACCACACTCTTACTAAGGAAATTCCTCCTCCTTCCTATAATTCTGAGCCTATGACCTCTAGTCGTAGACTCTCCCACCAGTGGAAACATCCTCTCCTCATCCTCGCTATCCAGGCCTTTCACTAGTCGGTAAGTTTCAATGAGTATTTGGTATGTTTCAATAATATTTTCTCTTTGTATCATGAATTGATATACTTTGGCAGAGCAATTTGTACCGTGTCAAAGAAAATTCATTGTCATATCATGATGATCACCAGTGTGATGGGTTATTCTACAACATCTTGCTTCGAACAATGATAGATCAATGCTGGTGATATAAATTCTTCTCCAACTCATAGTCCGTATGGTGAGATATACAGCTGTGAGTTCTTAATACAGATTTTATAGTCCTAAGGATGTGGGTGGAAGTTGGGGAAAAAGGAAATGGTGTGTCAAATAGTCTTCATGTAATAAAACCCATGGATTGTGTTCAAACAACTGTAAAGCTGCTATTGCAGCAATGGAATTTATTGCAGAAAGTAATATTGTTTGTCATGCCATGGCAAGATTGGCACAAAGCTTGCATGACATCTCTGGGCCATTATATATTGGATACTGTTTGTCAAATTGATTTTTTTGTGTACATAGAAACATAGGAATGTAGAAAATGGGTGCGGGAATAGGCCATTCAGCCCTTCGTGCCAGCACCGCCATTCAATATGATCATCCAAAATCAGTACCCCGTTCCTGCTTTCTCTCCATACCCCTCGTTCTGCATTCTAATAACAATGAAAAGCTATTGACATTCAATCTTTCCACTGGAATTAAACAAACATATATATGCTTCAGTAGATAGGAATTCAACTCATGGGCATTTAACCTTGTGTGACATGTTCAAGAATGGCTGCTTGAATGGTTATGGATTCTATTGCCTTGGATTTGGATTTCGGACGAGAGTAAGATTCCAAATTACTATGTTTTGCATTGGTTACTTCTGACAGAATCTAAAGTAACCACCCTCTGTAAATGTGGCTGTTGTTTTAGATGCTTCCAAGATGGTGCCCAACCCAGGTGACTATTTGCACGCTAGCCACAGAAGCAGATCCACAACCACATATTACAATCGCTCCACACTCATAAATCTCTATTCCTACACCTATACATTTTTTAATGGCTCAATTGTAACCATGTATTGTCTTTCCGCTGACTGGAGAGCCGGCAACAAAAGCTTTTCACTGTACCACTGTACACATAGAAACCGAGAAAATAGGTGCAAGAGTAGGCCATTCGGCCCTTTGAGCCAGCACCACCATTCAATATGATCATGGCTGAACATCCAGAATCAGTACCTCTTTCCTGTTTTCTCCCCATATCTCTTGATTCCGTTAGCCATCCTTTCTATGTATCCAAGTCCAGCCACGCATGGAAACAACAGAGGCATGGATGAGGACTTTGGGGATTGGTCTTAGACATGGGTTGAGTACAGAAGGGAAATTGATCATCTAGTGAGGGTGGTGCAAATATGAAACTGATAAAAAAAAGTTAAAAACAATCTAGTACAGTACCATACAGGTGCCAAGGGAAGGGATGTGGTCGGTGTCTGGTAAACAGACGGTGGGGAGGAACCGAAGATGATGGTGCAGAACTCTCGTCTGAGATCTCATCAGCGTCTCATATTTCGCTTCGTCAACTTACAACCCAGTGGTATGATTATTGATTTCTCTAACTTCAAGTAACTCCTGCATTCCCTCGCTCTCCATATCTCCCCCCACCCAAGTTGTACCAGAATTTTAGTTCTCACTTAGCAAACAGCTAACAATGACCTGTTTCTTGTATCATTGTTACATTTTTGCATATCTTTCATTCATATCTCTCTCCATCATCGTCCATATCTCACGTTTTCCCTTTCCGGCGAATTTCCGTCTGAAGAAGGGTCTCGACCTGAAACGTCACCCATTCCTTCTCTCCAGAGATGCTGCCTGTCCCGCTGAGTTACTCCAGCTTCTTGTGTCTATCTTTGGTTTAAACCAGCATCTGCAGTTCCTTCCTACACATGGCTCAGTAATATTACACTTACCTGAACTAGAACCTATCAACAGTATCAACCTATTATCTGCCAGGCTTTGTTCTGCCCCTCCTCTCTTACAGCTTTCCTCCCACCTCACCCACCATCAGTCTGAAGAAGGGTCCTGACCCGAAACGCCACGATCCATGTTCTCTTGTGAAGCTGCCCGTCCCACTGAGGTACTTCAGCTATTTGTGTCGTCTTTTGTCTGTCAGAGTCTGCAGTTCCTTGTCTCTGCAGTCGAACATGATTGGTTCATGAGAGCGTGTGCCTGCTATTCTGGGGATAGACACAAAATGCTGGAGTAACTCAGCAGGACAGGCAGCATCTCAGGAGAGAAGGAATGGGTGACTTTTCGGGTCGAGGCCCTTCTTCAGACTCAGAATTCTGTATATTTCAGTATTGGAGTCTGAAGAAGGGTCTTGACCTGAAACTTCGCCCATTCCTTCTCTCCAGAGATGCTGCCTGTCCCGCTGGGTAACTCCAGCATTTTGTGTCTATCTTCGGTGTAAACCAGCAACCACATTTCCTTCCTACACATTTCGCCTGCTATTCTAGGAGTGGGCGAGAAGTGGTGGATGATGAGCAGAATATTAGTCATGCTTCCTATGCGTTGTACTAAGCTAATTCAGGCTCCATTTTCACCTCATAATTAAGGCTGAAATTTCAGGGACTGCCGCATTGTTGGGGACTTTGTCTCTCAGAGAGGATTTAAATTGTAGTGCTACGCCTTTAAAAACATGCATTCATTAATATTGAAACCGTGGGTATAAATTGAAAAAGGGTGACATCATCATGCAGTGTTATGAGCACTCGTGTCCACACAAGTCAGGCTGAAGAACTAATGCCGCCCGATACACCCTCTAACTATGAGGCATCCTCTCCGTGAATTGGAATGAAAATGTGCGAGACCATCTAATTAAGTCTGGCTGGTTAATTGCATTTTCCTCCAACTCAAGTATAGAATGAAATAGTGTTTAAAAAAAAAAGGGTTTGCTGATACTTGCCATATTTCCGCTCCCAACGAACTCCCGGTGTGTTGCTTTCAGCACATACAGGATTACTTACAATAACATAGACATGTCAGATAATATTAATGGTTCAAGGAAGAGGAAATTCCTACCAACATAATGACTTACTTACTTTAATCTGGATAAACACTGATACTGCTTCATGTGTCACAGCAAAACTTAAATCTACCCAAGAATTTATTGAGTTTGTTTTTCATTTCTCTAGAATATGTGAATTATCAGAGGTCATTCAGCTAATTTTAATTGTGACTGAGTATCTTGTAAGTACAGATGAGTTTATGCTGCGGTTACTTTTAGGCCCTCAGGTCGACACGGACAAGGGTTAAAAAAAAAACAATGCATGAGTGACATATAAGTTAGGATCTTTGAGTTTTGTTTACGTACACACATATGAACTGCAAGCTATTTCCCCATAAAAGGAAAATTGTTGATTCACGTATGCTGCCTCATGGAATAAAGGGCAAGTTGAATTCATGCTCTGCACATACTTTATCAAGACTTTACTTTAGAGATTCAGCGCGGAAATAGGCCCTTTGGACCACCGAGTCCGCACCGACTAGCGATCACCCCCTACACTAGCATTATCCCACACACTAGGGAACAAATGACATTTTTTACAGAAGCCAATTAACCCACATGCCTGGACGTCTTTGGAGTGAATTTGCAGGAGGGCACAGTGGTGCAGCGGTAGAGTTGCTGCCGCACAACGCTGGGGACCCAGGTTTAATCCTGACTATGGATGCCGTTGGTGCGGAGTTTAGACATTCTCACTGTGACTGTGTGGGTTTTCTCCGGGCGCTCCAGTCTTCTCCCACATTCCAAATGTGTGCAGGTCTTTAGGTAAATTAGCTTCTGTAAATTGCTCTTAGTGTGTAGGATGCACAAGTGTGATGACATAGAACTGGTGTATGGGTCGTGGACTAGGTGGGCCGAAGGGCCTGTTTCCACACTGTATCTCTAAACTAAACTAAAAAGGTACTAATTTAGATCCCAACTCCATGATTTTGCTGTATTTGAGAATATTGGTATTCAACTTCAGCAGTTAATCAGTCCAAATTTTGTCAGGGTCATAAGGTCATAAGTGATAGGAGCAGAATTAGGCCATTCGATCCATCAAGTCTGCTCCACCATTCAATCATGGCTGATCTATCTCTCCCTCTTAACCCCACTCTCCCGCCTTCTCCCCATAACCCCCCCTGACACCCCAACCCCTGACACCCGTACTAATCAAGAATCTATCTATCTATGCCTTAAAAATATCCATTGACTTGGCCTCCACAGCCTTCTGTGGCAAAAAATTCCCTTGATTCACCACCCTCTGACTAAACAAATTCTTCCTCATGTCCTTCCTAAAGGAATGTCCTTTCATTCTGAGGGTACGATGTCTGGCTGGTCCTAGACTCTCCCATTAGTGGAAACATCCTTGCCGCATCCACTCCATCCCGGCCTTTTGGTGGTGTAGTCATGTCCCGGGTAGCCGCAAGTGTGGCGGGAATGTCTGGGGAAGCTGCGCGGACCCGGCCCACCCGTCGAACAACCGCGCCGCTGACGACCAGAACGACGATCGAAGACCGGTACGCGCCCCGGTAGTCCTGACTCGCCCTGTCTGGGCTGAAGGAGCCTCAGCCTTGACGGTAGCAGGAACCTCGGTGGCAGTGGGGCCTCCGCAGTCAATGAGCGTGAAGGGGAAACATAGAAACATAGAAATTAGGTGCAGGAGTAGGCCATTCGGCCCTTCGAGCCTGCACCGCCATTCAATATGATCATGGCTGATCATCCAACTCAGTATCCCGTACCTGCCTTCTCTCCATACCCCCTGATCCCCTTAGCCACAAGGGCCACATCTAACTCCCTCTTAAATATAGCCAATGAACCTGCCTCAACTACTCTCTGTGGCAGAGAGTTCCAGAGATTCACCACTCTCTGTGTGAAAAAAGTTCTTCTCATCTCGGTTTTAAAGGATTTCCCCCTTATCCTTAAGCTGTGACCCCTTGTCCTGGACTTCCCTAACATCGGGAACAATCTTCCTGCATCTAGCCTGTCCAACCCCTTAAGAATTTTGTAAGTTTCTATAAGATCCCCTCTCAATCTCCTAAATTCTAGAGAGTATAAACCAAGTCTATCCAGTCTTTCTTCATAAGACAGTCCTGACATCCCAGGAATCAGTCTGGTGAACCGTCTCTGCACTCCCTCTATGGCAATAATGTCCTTCCTCAGATTTGGAGACCAAAACTGTACGCAATACTCCAGGTGTGGTCTCACCAAGAGACCAGGGTGGGGGGTGACAGTGGGGCCCCAGCGTGGGGGGACCATTGTGAGAGACGTTGGGAGAACAAAGGGGGCCCAGTGTTGGGGGGGGTGGGGGCAGTCTAGTTTAGAATCATTTGTCAAGGGAATCAGTCTGTGTTTGTTTGTTCGTTTGTTCACTCGTTCCAGTGAAGGCGCTGTATACACGGCAGCCAGACAACAGTCGCTTGTCTTTTTCGGTTTGGTTTCATTTTTTATTTCAAGTTTTTGTGTACCTTGTGTGTTGTGACTCTCGGCAGACCAACTTCGCTCCGAGGATGAATAAAGTTTTACCGCATCGTATCGTATCGCATCGCATCACATCGCATCGTATAGATACGAAAGAACTTTATTTATCCCAGGAGGGAAATTGATCAGCCAACAGTCATAAAAACACAAAATACATGAAACGTGAAATTTAAAAAATCATTTGAAGCTAGTACCACTTGGGTGGGGGAGGGATGGAGAGATAGATGCAAGGATTACTTGAAGTTATGGAGATCATAATTCATACCACTGGGTTGTAAGCAGCCCAAGCAAAATATGAAGTGCTGTTCCTCCAATTTGCAGTGTCGGTTCAAGCATTAACCGTATTTCGAAGCAGTGAACACTAAAGCACTCTCCTAAAAATGCATTTCCAAGTCACTGCTGGCACAGCAGCTTTTGTTATAAGTCACTAATTGCCGACGAAGGTTGGTCGACAATAGGAAGGAATCCACTTTGCTGTGGATCGGGAGTCAAATGCAGGCCAGGTCAGGTGTGAAGTGCCGTTCCCCACAGACTCTATTGGGCCAGATGCATCTTTACAATAATCCCATGGTTACGCGGCTAACATTACCGATGCCAGTCATTATTTCATTAATTGAATTTAAATGCTCCAGCTGTTATGGTGCGGTTTGAGCTCATGTCTCCAGATCATTAGTCCCGCTCTCCGGATTATTAGTCTGCTATCGCAGCCATTAAGCTACTGTATCACTCAACACATGAGCACAAGCTGTTCCGGGTTCTTCACTGAACGAAGGAGTGAGGTTAGTCAGTGGTAGCCTTGATGGTCGAAAAGGATTTAAAATGTAAACAAGGACACAAGCAACTTAAAAAGTGACAGTGGTTTTTGATTCTGAATGAAAACAAAGAGAATGTTGACCTCCCCCAATTTGGGTATTTTTGCTTATGTTTTTAGTTTAGAGATACAGCGCGGAAACAGGCCCATCGGCCCACCTAGTCCGCGCCGGCCAGCGATCTCCAGCACATTAACACTATGCTACCCACACAATTCACATTTACACCAAGCCAATTAACCTACAAACCTGTACCTGTTTGGAGTGTGGGAGGAAACCGAAGATCTCAGAGAAAACCCACACGGTCACGGGGAGAACGTACAAACTCCGTAGAGACAGCACCTGTAGTCGGGATCGAACCTGGGTCTCCAGCGCTGTAAGGCAGCAACTCTACCGCTGCGCCACCGTGCCGCCCTGCCAGGTACATATGGGAAAGTGTACTCGACAAATTGCACTCATTTTCATTCAGACCCAATCTCTGGAGTGCATCATCTTTGTGGATAACATAAGTAACTGGTATCAATAATGAGGTTCACACCAGGATCAACGTGAGCCTGTAGCTGGAGGATCCGTGGTGAAGGGAACATCTCCAGTGGGACTGAGTGGAGGAAGAAGAAAACATCTGCTGAACTTTGTGTATTCAATTTTTTTTTAAATAGGAGGAGAGGCAAACACTCTGGTACTTGGAATTTAAATTGCATTAAAACATTGGAAAAGTGCCAAAGAAAATCCTATATAAATCACCTTCGGTGAGCAGAATTTCATTTCCTATACAATATATTTGGCACAAATACACTCACTTTCACTGCACCTGAGGGATAAAGGATATAGCTTGTTCCTCATTACAAAATGAAAATGCAAATGTTCCTAGCTGACAACATGTATTTAGAGGAATACTGAAATTTACTTATTATCTAAGGTAGACACAAAATGCTGGTGTAACTCAACGGGGCAGGCAGCATCTCTGGAGAGAAAGAATGAGTGACGTTTCGGGTTGAGACCCTTCTTCAGACTTATTACATTATCTTTCTGGTGCTTTTGATACCTTTTTTTTCCTGCTTTGCTTCATTTCTTTAAACTTTTTCACAGAATGAATAATGAATAGCTTCACCAATAAAAGTTTGGCGGCAGTTTGCCACTGAATGGTACTCATGTGTGCTCTGTTTAGGTGGTGAGCACTTTTGTAAGCAGTTCATCATACCTTGGCAATAGAGACAAAGAGCTGGAGTAAGCCAGCGGAACAGGCAGCATTTCTGGAGAAAAGGAATAGGTGACGTTTCGGATCGAGACTCTTCTTCAGATTCGACCCATTCCTTTTCTCCAGAGATGCTGTCTGACCCGCTGAGTTACTTCAGCTTTGTGTGTCTATCTTCAGTTTAAACCAGCATCTGCAGTCCCTTCCGACAAATTATCTTGGCAACAATGTGATTAGCTCCATTAGTACTCCCAACTGATAGATACGCTGCAAATAAGGCTAATAATAATTGTCTAGTGGTAGCAATAACCAATTAATGTGAAGTATTCTGCTTTAAGCACCATAACAGTGAATGCAGGAATTTAATTTCTTCATAAGGAATCAAAGCCTGTCCTTCATATGAGATATCAAAAACACTTCAGGGAAAATTTTTTATTGCGAGTCACTGATTTGAAGGCGCTAAAACTGCCAGAATTGCAAAGCACACACATAATATTAATGACTTCTATTTTGGCCAGAAACCAGGGATTTTTTTTTTGTGTAGGAAGGCACTGCAGATGCTGGTTTAAACTGAAGATAGACGCAAAAAGCTGGAGTAGCTCAGCGGGACAGGCAACATCTCTGGAGAGACGAATGGGTGATGTTTTGGGTGGAGACCCTTCTTCAGACTGATTAGGAATAAGGAAAAAATGAGAGATATTGACGATGACGTAGAGAAATAAAGCCCAGAGTAGGGGAATCGAGGACCAGAAGACATAGGTTCAAGGTGAAGGGGAAAAGATTTAATAGGAATCTGAGGGGTTAACTTTTTCACACAAAGGGTGGTGGGTGTATGGAACAAGCTGCCAGAGGAGGTAGTTGAGGCAGGGACTATACCAACGTTTAAGAAACAGTTAGACCGGTACATGGATAGGACAGGTTTGGAGAGGTACGGACCAAATACAGGCGGTGGGACTAGTGTAGCTGGGACATGTGGGCAAGTTGGGCCGAAGGGTCTGTTTCCACATTGTATCATTCTAAGACTCTGACAATGAATGAAAGATATGCAAAAAAGTAACAATGATAAAGGAAACAGGCCATTGTTAGCTGTTGGTTGGGTGAAAAAGAGCAGCTTGTGCGACTGGTGGAGGATGGATATAGAGAGAGGGCATGCCGGGACTACCTGACGTTAGATAAATCAATATTCATACCACTGGGCTTTAAGCTGCAAAAGTGAAATATGAGATGCTTTTCCTCTAATTTGAGTTTAGCTCACTCTGACAATGGAGGAGATCTAGGACAGAAAGGTCGGTGTGGGAATGGGGAGGAGAATTAAAGTGTTTAGCAAAACAATTGCCCAGTCTACGTTTGGTCTCACCGATGTATAAGAGTCCACATCTTGAACAACGGATACAGGAGATGAGGTTTTTATAACAATCACGGCCCACGTTTCATAGTCAAGATAAATAAGCAGATAAAGGGTTTCTGATAATGTGAAGCTTTAACTCAAAAACTTGTAGACATTCAAATACAAAAACAGATCATGCAGGAAACATTCAGCAGGTCGGGCGATATCTTCAATTTGAATCATTAACTCGGTTCCTATCCCCACTGATGCCTGGGCAGTGAATTATTCCCAACATTTCCGTTTTAATTTCAGATTTCCAGCACCAGCAATATTTTTATTCCATTTTAAGATGAGCGCTGGTGGATGATTACAAAACGATTTTGCATGTATAGTATAGTTTAGTTTAGAGATACAGCATGGAAACAGGCCCTTTGGCCCACCACGTCCACACCGACCAGTGATCCCCGAACCCTACCACTATAACTACACACACTAGGGACAATTTACAATTTAATCAAACCAATTAACCTACAAATCGTTTCGGCCTGAAACGTTACCTATTTCCTTCGCTCCATAGATGCTGCTGCACCCGCTGAGTTTCTACAGCATTTTTGTGAACCTACAAACCTATATGTTTTTGGAGTGCGGGAGGAAACCGGGGCTCCCGGAGAAAACCCACGCAGGTCACAAGGCGAACGTACAAACTCTGTACAGACACCACCCATAGTCAGGATCAAAACCGGGTCTCTGGCGCTGGAAGGCAGCAACTCTACCGCTGTGCCACCATGCCACCCGCTTGCCTTATAACAATGCTCTTATGTTCTTACGTTACAAAAATGCAGATGGTGGGCATTGAGCCCATCGGATCACGGTGGAACGTGTTTCCAGTTTAAGGTTTCTGGGGGTCAACATCTCCGATGACCTCTCTTGGACCCACAATACCTCAACTCTGGTCAAGAAGGCTCACCAGCGTCTCTTCTTCCTGAGGAGACTAAAGAAGGTCCATCTGTCTCCTCAGATCCTGGTGAACTTCTACCGCTGCACCATCGAGAGCATCCTTACCAACTGTATCACAGTATGGTATGGCAACTGCTCTGTCTCCACCAGGAAAAAAATAATTGCACTACTATGACTGTATGCACGTAAATATATTAATTTATTGCTCATATTCTATGTCGCCCTTCTAGGGAGTTGCTAACTGCATTTTGTTGGCTCTGCACTCTGCACTGCACAATGACAATAACATTTGAATCTGAATCTGAATCTGAATCCATGCAAGCTCCCAGATGAGCAATCCATTCATGACATCCTCCCTCTCCTTATTTCAACAGCTACACTTACTCACATGTTAATGATCAGATAGGTGACAAGTGGCAAGCAAGTGTGAAGTGGCACATTTTTGAAAGTCAAATTAGGGTACGGCCATCTACAGAATCGTAGGCCATCAAGGAATGTTCATCTTGGTGTCCACATCCATAGATCTTAGTCCTGCCAGGGTACAGAATGTGTCGGCACAGATGCAGAACATTCTCAAGGGGGAAGGAGAGCAAGCAGAAGTTGTCGTGCATGTTGACACAAATGACATAGGTTGGAAAGGGGGATGAGGTTCTGCGGAGTGAATGTAGGGAGTTCGGCAAAAGATTAAAATGGCGGACCTCGAGGGTAGCAATCTCCAGGTTGCTCTAGGTGCCAACTCCTCGTAAGAATAAGTAGGAGGACAGGTCAGATGAATGTCTAGCTGGTGCAGGCACAGGGTTTCAGATTGTTGGGCCATTGTGATCACTTCTGGGGCAGAGGAGACCTGTACAAGAGGAACAGTTGTACCCGAACTGGAGGGGGACCAATATCCTTCCAGAGAGGTTCACTAGTGCGACTGGAACTGGTATGGCAGTGGATTGGAACCAGAGCAAAAGATCAGCAAATGGAGAGAGTGATGGGAATTAGAGGTGAGGGCCAGTGGATCTCAAAGGAGGGACAGTTCACGTCATAAGTTCTTCGAGCAGAATTAGACCATTCGGCCCATCGGATCCATGCCAAAGTTTTTGGGGATGTCATCTAGTCAGTGGAAAGACTATTACAATCAATGTACAAATACAGGATAAAGGGAATAATATTTAGTGCAAGATAAAGTCCAGAAAAGTCTGATTAAAGATAGTCCAAAGGATTATGTAGATGGTAGTTCAGGACCACTCTCTAATTGTGATAGGATGATTCAGTTGCCTGACAACAGCTGGTAAGAAACTGTCCCTGAATCTGGAGGTTTTCACACTTCTGTACCTTTTGCCTGATGGGAGAGGGGAGAAGAGGGAGCGTCTGGGGTGCTTGGTCCACCTTGATTATGCTGCTGGCCTCCTCTTCCCCCCCCCCCCATCCCCCCCATGATGACCCCCTGGTCATTCTCCTGCTCGGCAATGGAAATTGAGTTGGAATAAAATCTGCAATGGATTTCGCGGTAGCTCAGAGGTAGAGTTGTTGCTTTACAGCGCTTGCAGCGTTGGAGATCCGGGTTCCATCTATATATAACCATATAACCATATAACAATTACAGCACGGAAACAGGCCATCTCGGCCCTACAAGTCCGTGCCGAACAAATTTTTTTCCCCCCTTAGTCCCACCTGCCTGCACTCATACCATAACCCTCCATTCCCTTCTCATCCATATGCCTATCCAATTTATTTTTAAATTATACCAATGAACCTGCCTCCGCCACTTCCACTGGGAGCTCATTCCACACCGCCACCACTCTCTGCGTAAAGAAGTTCCCCCTCATATTACCCCTAAACTTCTGTCCCTTAATTCTGAAGTCATGTCCTCTTGTTTGAATCTTCCCTATTCTCAAAGGGAAAAGCTTGTCTACATCAACTCTGTCTATCCCTCTCATCATTTTAAAGACCTCTATCAGGTCCCCCCTTAACCTTCTGCGCTCCAGAGAATAAAGACCTAACTTATTCAACCTATCTCTGTAACTTAGTTGTTGAAACCCAGGCAACATTCTAGTAAATCTCCTCTGTACTCTCTCTATTTTGTTGATCCTGAACGGGATGCTGTCTGCACGGAGTTTGTACATTCTCCCCGTGACCTGCATAATGTTTTCTCCGAGATCTCCCATTTCCCCCCACACTCCAAAGACATGCAGGTTTGTAGGTTAATTGGCTTGGTGTAAATGTAAATTGTCCCTAGTGTGTGTAAGGTAGTGTTCATGTGCGGGAATCGCTGGTTGGTACGGACTCAGTGGGCCGAAGGGCCTGTTTCCACACTGTATCTCTAAACTGATGTCACACCTACAGAGAAAGATGATAAAATGTACCCCTGTATAAGCTGGTTTTCCAACAGTGCAGCAATTAGAGACCGTGTGAGATATGCCTGTAGCATTTTCAGGAGTGAAGCAGGGACCTTGTTCAGTTTGGAAGCATTCCAGAGACGCCAATGGCTCAGCCAAAAACCTGTACTACAATCAAACTAAATCAACATAATTTTATGTGAGGAAATGATATTTTTGAAAATGTGTTCAATTCAATTCAGTTTAGTTTATTGTTAACAGTCAGCGGAAAGATAATACATAACTATAATCGAGCCATTTACAGTGTATGGATACATGATAAGGGAATAACGTTGAGTGCAAGGTAAAGCCAGCAAAGTCCAATCACAGACAATCTAAGGGTCCCTGGTGAGGTAGATAGTAGTTCAGCACTGCTCTCTTGTTGTGGTAGGATGATTCAGTTGCCTGATAACAGCTGGGAAGAAACTGTCCCTAAATCCAGAGGTGTGCCTTTTCACACTTCTGTACCTTTTGCCCGATGGGAGAGGGGAGAAGAGGGAGTTGGCAGGGTGCGATTCGTCCTTGATCATGCTGCTGGCCTTGCCAAGACAGCGTGAGGTATAAACAGAGGCAATGGAGGGTCCAGCTGAATTACTCCAGCTTTTTGTGTCTGTCAATGGAGGAGGGGTTGGTTTGTGTGATGGCCTGGGCTGCGTCCACAACTCACTGCAATTTCGTGTGGTCTTGGATGAAGCTGATCCCAATCCAAGCTGTGATGCATCCCATAAAATGCTTTCCACGGCTCACCTGTAGAAGTTGGTGAGGGGTGTTGGGACATGCGGACTTCCAAAGTCCTCTTCTGGAGATCTAAGATAAGATATAATTGATGGATTGAATTACATATATTATAATGAGAGAAGAGGTAGATGGACATATACAGGAAGAGATGTATCAACAGAGCCATCTCCATCATCAAAGACCCTTACCACCCATCGCATGACATTTTCTCCATCCTCCCATCTGGGAAGAGGTACAGGAGCATTAGCTGCAAAACCAGCAGGATGCTCCTCAGCTTCTTCCCACAGGCTATAAGACTGTTAAATGGACTTTGCCCCCTGCCAAGTATCGCGCACAAACCCCCACACTGCAGCAGAGCCACTGTTGTGCCGCTGCCGGTCGGAATGGCTGTTGAATGTTTAGTAGAGTGTTAAATTTGTTCATGACATGTATTTTTTATTTTCATTTCTATTTATTTTTTCATGCACACTGAATGGACACTGGTTGAGCAACGTTTTTTTGTTTCCTCTGGGTATGCGAATACTCAGGAAATGACAATAAAGATATACAATACAATAAACTCAAGGCATGGATAGGTATGCGCCACTGGGACATTGTAGCTGTAAGGAAAACCTGGCTAAGAGAGGTACAAGACTGGCAGCTTAAATTCCAGATTACTGGTGCACAGGAGGGATAGAGGTGCAGGTAAAAGAGGTGGGAATGTTGCTTTATTGATTAAGGAGAATGCCATGGCTGAGAGATAAAAAGGGGACAATCACTTTATTGGGAGAGTACTATAGGCCTCCAAGTAGTCTTTGAAAATTAGAAGACCTGAGCATTTAAAACTGTGCTGACAAGAGCTAAGGACATGCACATCCCTGTTGGAATGAAGGGCAAGTGTGGAAAGGAACTGCACCAAAAATAGACACAAAATGCTGGAGTAACGCAGCGGGACAGGCAGCATCTCTGGAGAGAAGGAATGGGTGACGTTTTGGGTCGCGTTTTCTACAATGAAGAGATGCTGCCTGTCCCGCTGAGTTATGGACCTGTCCCACTTACGCGACTTTTTCGGCGACTGCCGGCACCCGTCATAGGTCGTTGCAGTTCGCTGAAAAATTTCAACATGTTGAAAATCCAGCGGCAACCAAAACAAAGTACGACTCTTTGGCGACTACTCATGACCATACAGGCTTCACCTCGTGACATGTCGCCAGGGTGTCTGTCGCCTGTATGGTCGTGAGTCGTCCTCCTCTGTCACTCAAAGAGTCGTAGCGTCTTTCTGGTCACCGCTGGATTTTCAACATGTTGAACATTTTCAGCGACCTGCAGCAACGATCTATGACAAGTACCGGCAGTCGCCGAAAAAGTCACGTAAGTGGAATAGGCCCATTACAGTGCCAGCATTCTGTGTCTAGCTTCTGAATGAAGGGCAAGGCAGGTGGGAGTAAGGAAGCGGATGACAAATGATATTGAGGCTTTGGTCAAGAGTATAAAGAGGCATGGGACAGGTATAGGCACTGATTTGGCCTCCACAGCCTTCTGTGGTAAAGAATTCCACAGATTCACCACCCTCTGACTAAAGAAATTTCTCCTCATCTCCTTCCTAAAAGAACGTCCTTTAAATCTGAGGTTATGACCTCTAGTCCTAGACTCTCCCACTAGTGGAAACATTCTCTCCACATCCACTCTATTCAAACATAGAAACATAGAAAATAGGTGCAGGAGTAGGCCATTCGGCCCTTCTAGCCTGCACCGCCATTCGATATGATCATGGCTGATCATCCAACTCAGTATCCCATCTCTGCCTTCTCTCCATACCCCCTGATCCCTTTAGCTACAAGGGCCACATCTAACACCCTCTTAAATATAGCCAATGAACTGGCCTCAACTACCTTCTGTGGCAGAGAATTCCACAGATTCACCACTCTCTGTGTAAAAAATGAATTTCTCATCTCGGTCCTAAAAGACTTTCCTCTTATCCTTAAACTGTGACCCCTAGTTCTGGACTTTCCCAACATCGGGAATAATGTTCCTGCATCTAGCCTGTCCAACCCCTTAAGAATTTTGGAAGTTTCTATAAGATCCCCCCTCAATCTTCTGAATTCTAGCGTGTACAAGCCGAGTCTATCCAGTCTTTCTTCATATGAATGTCCTGCCATCCCAAGAATCAGTCTGGTGAACCTTTTCTGTACTCCCTCTATGGCAAGAATGTATTTCCTCAGATTAGGAGACCAAAACTCCATGCAATACTCCAGGTGTGGTCTCACCAAGACCCTGTACAACTGCAGTAGAACCTCCCTGCTCTTATACTCAAATCCTGTTGCTATGAATGCTAACATACCATTTGCTTTCTTCACTGCCTGCTGCACCTGCATTCCTACTTTCACTGACTGGTGTACCATGACACCCAGGTCTCGTTGCATCTCCCCTTTTCCTAATCAGCCACCATTCAGATAATAGTCTACTTTCTTGTTTTTGTCACCAAAGTGGATATCCTCACATTTATCCACATTATACTGCATCTGCCATGCAAGTCTCAAGCCTTTCACTATCCTGTATGTTTCAATGAGGTCCCCCCTCCTTCTTTTAAACTCCAGCGAGTGCAGGCCCAGTGCCGACAAACGCTTATCATAGGTTAACCTACTCATTCCTGGACCCGTGGGAACCTACCTGGAGCCGGTAAGCAGGCCGGCTGAGGGAGGGATCGCACGGCCTCGATGGGGGTGTGGGCCACTAGATAGAGGCCCTGCTGCAGCCTGGGCGCCGCTCCAAGAAGCCGAGCACGTGGACATCACCGTGGTGGAGCAGCGGCGGAGGACACCACAGCTATGCTTGGCCAGGCCAACCCTGCAACACCACCAGGACAACGGACCTTCATGGTCAGGTCAAGATCCCTGCACTTAGAACAACTGAGACTTGAAAATGGTTCCAAACTGGTGACCCTGTAAACTGCCTCAGTGTACTGCTGCTATACACTTGTCCTGTATCTGGGATGATTATCTAATATGTATCCAGGTGCTTATTTATAGTGATACTTGCACTAAACTGTATACAAAAATGAATTTTATAGTATCATAGACAATGGATAGGTGATGGTTCAGGTCGGGACCTTTCTTCACACTGATTGTGTGTGTGGGGGGGGGAGAAAGTGAAAGAGAGGAGAGGCATGACAAAGCATGGTGGGTGGCAGATAGACCCAGGTGGGGGGGGGGGGGGGGGGGGTTCGATGGGCAGATGGTTGGAACAGAATTAAAAGTGGAAGAGGTGTGACACGGGATTGAAGATTTGTGAATTGTGAAGCCCGAGGAAGGAATGTGGGGGGAGGGGCAAAATAGGTGGGAGTTCAGGTGGGGCACAGGGGAGGGGAGGAGGGAAGAAGGGGGCGTGAAAGGGACAAAAAAAGCAGGCATAGTTGAGGCCCAATCAAATGCCATTTTAGCTCCTCTTCCCATCCCCTCATTGACCTTTCTGTCCTCAGGCCCCTTCATTGCTAGAGTGGGGCGCCACATCAAATTGGAGGAACAGCATCTCATATTCCGCTTGGGTAGCTTAAAACCCAATGGTATGAGCATTACATTCTCCAATGCTAGGTAACTTCAAACCCGGCCCGTGTCCTCTTTTCCCATCTCCTCTTTTAATCCACCTCCCCGAGCTGCTTTTGGACTTGCATCTATTTTCCCCCTTCATTCCCCTTCCACCTACATTAAGGTTCAAGGTTCAAGGTTCATATTTATTTGTCACATGCACCAATTAAGGAACAGTGAAATGAGTGACCATGCAGTCATGCAATTAAAAAGAACACAATACACAATAGAATTTAACACATACATCCACCGCAGCATTCTACACTGTGATGGAAGGCAACAAAGTTCAGTCAGTGTTCCTCCTTTGTTCACCGTGGTCGGGGGCCTTGCTCCTCCACAGTCGCCACTACGGACGGCCCGATGTGCAAGCCCCTCTCATCGGGATGATCGAAGTTCCAACGTCGAGAGAGATCAAACACACTCTGCGGCTTGGAGTTCCCGAATCAGCCACTTCCTCTAGCTTCAGAATTTGCAACTCTTCATTCACTTTAGCCACTGACATATTTTTCGCCAGGCCAGGCTTCGTCGGGCCCCTTCTGTCTTCCAGACCAGAGACGTCCCCTGACCATCTACTCCAGAGATGTGGCCTGACCTGCTGAGTTACTCCAGCACTTGGTGTCTTTTATTTGTCTAAACCAGCATCTTGCACACACTTAATTTGCATCTCATAATTTCAACTGACAGTTCTAAAGGAGTATAGAATTACTCTCTTTCAAATGAATCAATTAATTAGTCTCCTATTTGTCTGTTCCAGCAACTCAGATGGAGCCTGTGGCATTGATCGAAGCCAAGATTCTAGTCAACCACCAATATCATAGAACCATTGGCATTTAATTGAATTCTCATTTAATGCAACCTCAAACTAAGATTTAATAGGATCCTTAGGGGTAACTCTGCCACACAGAGGGTGGTGTGTATATGGAATGAGCTGCCAGGGGAATTGTACGAGACTGGCACAATAACAACATTTCAAAGATAAATGTAGAGGGTTTGATGGCGTGGAACTCCGAGCTGCAGTTGATAAATAACAGCCCGAGGTTCTTATTGTCCAAGCTGTCCGGTGTAAGATTAGAGGACAGGGGGAATTGCATCCCCTAGTGCATGGAGCATAGAACAGGACAACACAGGAACGGCCCTCTGGCCCACAATGTCTGTGCCAAACTTGACGCCAAGACCAACTCTTGTCTGCCTGCACGTATTCCATATCTCTCCATTCCCTGCATATCCATGTGCCTATATAAAAGTCTCTTTTGAATCTTCCTCCACTACCCCTTCCGATAAGTGTTCTAGGCAGTGACTACCCACAATGTAAAAAAACTTGCCCCACACGTCTCCTTTAAAGGTTGGCCCTTTCACATTAAGCTTCTGCCCACTAGTATTTGATCCCATTGATCTATAGTGGAAGTGGGCAAATTATGGTGTGTTCAGGTACTTATTAAGGCAGGATTTGACATGCATCATCACCAACCTCTCACAGCACTTCATCACCCGTTAGCACTAGTTTAGTTCAGTTTATTGTCACGTGTACCGAGGCACAGTGAAAAGCTTTTTGTTGCGTGGTATCCAGTCAGCGGAAAGGCAGTACGTGATAACAATCGAGCCTTTTACAGTGGATTGATAGATGATAAGGGAATAACGTTTAGTGTGAGGCAAAGCCAGTAAGGTCTGATCAAGGATAGAGAGTCGCCAGTGAGGTGACTAGTAGTTGAGGACTGCTTTCTGGTTGTGGTAGGATGATTGTTAGTGCCACCGGTCAGTAGTTATTGATATATATTACCTTGCCCTTCTTGGGCAACATTATTCTGGATGCCCTTTTAAAAGAGATGAGTACCACTGGACATAGCAATAGTATCTGCAAAAACTCCAGCCAGTTGGTCTGAGTACGTTTTAAGATCTCATCCACGTATGCCATCAGGGCTGGACACTTTACGAGGGTTCACTCTCATCAGGGATTTTCTAACATCGGCCTCGGTGACTGAGATTGCAATGTCGTCAGTGGCCGTGGAGACCCAACAATGCACCTCCATGTTCTCCCTTTCGAACCAAACACAGGAAGCATTGCGTAGGAAGGAACTGCAGATGGACACAAAAATCTGGAGTAACTCAACGGGTCAGACAGCATCTCTGGAGAAAAGCAATAGGTGATGTTTCAGGTCCAGACCCTTCTTCAGACTGAGTCAGGGGAAAGGAAAACGAGGGATATAGATGGTGATGTAGAGAGAAAAAGAACAAATGAATGAAAGATATGCTAAAAAGTACCAATGATAAAGGAAACAGGCCATTGTTAGCTGTGGGCTAGGTGAAAATGAGTTACAGACAATGAGACTCAACAAGACAATCTTGAGATTAGTAGGACGACTTGGGTGGGGGAGGAAAGGCAAGAGAGGGGGATCAAGGATTAAGAAGTTAGAGAAATCAATATTCATACCACTGGGCTGTAAGCTGCCCAAGCGAAATATGAGGTGCTGTTCCTCTAATTTGTGTTTGACCTCACTCTGACAGTGGAAGTGGCCCAGGAAAGACAGGTCAGTGTGGGAATGGGAAGGGGAATTAAAGTGTTTGGCAACTGGGAGATCAAGTAGGCGGACTGAGCGAAGGTGTTCAGCGAAACAATCGCCCAGTCTACGTTTGGCCTCGCCGATGTATTAGAACCCACACCTTGAACAACGGATACAGTGGGAAGCATTGAGCTGGTCTGGCAATGATGCCTCGCTGTCACTTGAACTACAATTGGGCCTCAGTTAAACTGCTTCATCTCGGAGACAGTCTGCATACAGAACAATAGATACAGTCAAACTTACTTGCATTCAATCTGCAAAACCTGTTCTTGCCTAACAATGTGAAAGAACAAGAATGTGCTGCTTCCCCCTCACCCGTGGGAACTAATTATTTCTCCTTCGCACCCACAGAAAGCTTTCTCATGCAGTTTCCTGTTTGCCCTGGATGTTCCTCAAAGGCCTTGCATTTTTATCATACCTTTCCTGAGTTCCAGTGGTCCCGGAGTATTTTGCAAAAATAAAATGTTTACTCTTGCAGGAAACGCAGCCGCAAATTAGTGCTCAGCAAGATTCCACAAGGAGCAGTGGGGAATCGACTAAATCAACTATAGGAAATGTTTCTTCAATGTGCTCAATGTGAAGATTCAATAAATGTGCCAGCTTTTATTTCAAGAGAGCTACAATACAAAAACAGGGTTGCACTGCAGTAAGGTGCCGATCTGGCTGCATTTGGAGCATTGTGAGCAATATTGGGCACCGTATCTGAGGAAGGATGGGCTAGCCCTGGAGAGAGTCCAGAGGATGTTTAGAAGATTGATCCCAGGAATGAGTGGGTTAACATATGATGAGCGATTGTCAGTACTGGGCCTGTACTCGCTGGCGTTTAGAAGATTGAGGGGGGACCTCATTGAAACGTATCGAATAGTGAAAGGCTTGCTTAAGGGCCTGTTCCTCTTTCACGACCTAATTCACGACCTCTGCCGAGTTTGCCCTTGACTCATACTCACAGCATGGTCGTCACGAGGTTGTAGGAGGTCGTAGGTAGGTCATAGCAGGCCGTGATGCTAGTCGTAGGTACTCGGGGCATCAACTAGGTCGGGGCGTTTTGCTAGCATGATGAAAAATGTCCACGAGTAAAAAAGGTCGTGAATTAGATCATGGAAGTGAGACTCCTTTTGAGTGGATGTAGAGAGGATGTTTTCACTGGTGGGAGAGTCTAGGACTAGAGGTCATAGCATCAGAATTAAAGGACGTTCTTTTAGGAAGGAGATGAGGAGGAATTTCTTTATTCAGAGGGTGATGAATGCATGGAATTCATTGCCACAGAAACCTGTGGAGGCCATCAATGGATATTTTTAAAGCAGAGATAGATAGATTCTTGATTAGTACGGGTGTTAGTGGTTATGGGGAGAAGGCAGGAGAATGGGGTTAGGAGGGAGAGATAGATCAGCCATGAGTGAATAGACTTGATGAGTCTAATCCTGCTCCTATCACATGATCTTTTGATCTGATGAAGTCCTCTGCAATTAGTAATCTATTTGTGGGTTGAACGTTTGGTGATGAACATTCCCCGACCCCTCAAAAGAAGCCCTTGTCTCCGAGGATCCTCCAGTGCTTCTACGCAGCGGCGGTGGAAAGCATCTTGTCCGGGAACATTACCATCTGGTTTGGGAATTGCTCTGCCAAGGACAAGAAGGCTCTGCAGAGAGTAGTGCGTTCGGCCGAACGCACTATGGGAACTTCACTCACCCCCCTGCAGGAACTATACAACAGGAGGTGCAACTCCAGAGCAAATAAAATCATGGGAGACCCCTTCCACCCCTGCAACGGACTGTTCCAGCTGCTACGGTCAGGCAAATGCCTCCGTTGCCATGCGGTGAGAACGGAGAGGTTGAGAAGGAGTTTCTTCCCAGAGGCAATTCGGACTGTAAATGCCTATCTCATATAACCATATAACCATATCACCATATAACAATTACAGCACGGAAACAGGCCATCTCGACCTTTCTAGTCCGTGCTGAACACATAATCTCCCCTAGTCCCATATACCTGCGCTCAGACCATAACCCCCCATTCCCTTCCCATCCATATAACTATCCAATTTATTTTTAAATGATAAAAACGAACCTGCCTCCACCACCTTCACTGGAAGCTCATTCCACACGGCTACCACTCTCTGAGTAAAGAAGTTCCCCCTCATGTTACCCCTAAACTTCAGTCCCTTAATTCTCAAGTCATGTCCCCTTGTTTGAATCTTCCCTACTCTCAGTGGGAAAAGCTTTTCCACGTCATCTCACCAGGGACTAACTCTACTGAACGTTTTCCTTCCATTATTCATTATGTAAAATAATATGTGTGTTATGATTGTGTTTATAATTTGTTTGGTTGTTTTGTTGTTTGTCTTTTGCACAAAAGTCCGCGAGCATTGCCACTTTCATTTCACTGCACATCTCGTATGTGTATGTGACAAATAAACTTGACTTGACTTGACTTGACTTGAGATCTTTTGGGTTTACTTGAGAAAGCTGATGAAGGGTCTTGACCCGAAATGTCACCCATTCCTTTTCTCCAGAGATGCTGCCTGACCCGCTGAGTTACTCCAGCTTTTTGTGTCTATCTATAGTTCACCCAACGGTTGACTACATTGTGTAGGAAAGAACTGCAGATGCTGGTTTAAAGGGAAGATAGACACAAAAAGCTGGAGTAACTCAGTGGGACAGGGAGCATCTCTGGAGAGAAGGAATGGGTGATGTTTCAGGTCGAGACCATTCTTCAGACTGATGTCAGGGAACTATAAAAAAATTAACATAAAAATTATATGTTTTTTTAATGATCAGCCATGATCACTGAATGGCGGTGCTGGCTCGAAGGGGCGAATGGCCTACTCCTGCACCTATTGTCTATTGTCTATTGTATGCAGTTCATAGATAAGGAAGAGTATAGATAAGGAAGTGTAAGGTGTGAAAACAGGATGTAAGGAATGGAGAGCAAGGAAAATGTAGAATAGATCATTGATAGTTGGGAGAAGGTAACTTTCTCTAATGTCAAGTAACCATTGCTTTCCATCTCTCTCCATTCTCCGAACAGTCTGACTGTCTCCGACTACATTCTATCTCTCTTTGCTTTGTTGTTACCTTCTCCCAGCGAACAATGATCTATTTTACATGTTCCTTGATCTCCATTCCCTTTGTCCTTTTTCACACATTACACTTCCTTATCTAATCACTTCCTTATGTATGTACCGCCCACTCCCCTGACATCGGTCTATTTTTATATATCATTTTTTTAATAGAAGTAGACATATTATAAAGTATAGTTACATATTATAGTAAAAAGACTTTTCATATACATCAGTCATACATTATTAAAATTTTCAATTATCAATTACTTCTGTTTCTAGTGTTTTTTTTAATAGAAAGAGAGAGAAAGAGAGGGTAGAAAGTTACAAATATTAAAAAAAACAGAAAAACGGAAGCGGTGGAATGGGTTACCTGTAATATGTCAATGGAAATTGGTTCGTAGATTATAAAGTATAGCTTTTCATCTGATCCTGAGTTCAAGTTTCAGTTGGGTCCTCGTGCTGTGCCAATCTATCCCTTCAGGTAGTTAATGAATGGAGCCCAGATTTTATCGAAAAGATCTTCTTTGTCCATTAAGACAAGTCTAATTCTTTCTAAGTATAGGGTCTCCGACATTTCCGCAATACACATTTTAATTGTGGGGGTTGTAGGGCCTTTGCAAAATTTTAATATTAATGTTTTCCCGATTATTATACTGTAGTTGAGGAAATTTCTTTGATTTGTTGTGAGTGTTAAACTTTGCTCTGATATTAGATATAGATATGCCATTTATTGATAGATATATTAATTTTGTGTCTGGGTCCAGTTTTGTATTAATAACTTCTGAAGTTATTTAAAAAATATCAGTCCAGAAATGTTTAAGTTTTATACAGTTTGCAAACGTATGTGTTAAATTAGCCTCTAGATGTAGACATTTATCACAAATAGGAGAGATTTGTGGGAAGATTCTATTTAGTTTTATTTTAGTGTAGTCTATGTAAGACCTTGAATTGTATTAAAGTATGTCTGGCATTTAATGAACATTGATGTATTTGTTCTAAACTTTCGTCCCACATATCTTTCGTTATAGGGTGACCTGTTTCATTTTCCCATTTGTATCTATATGGTTTGGTCGTTGGTCCCCTGACATCAGTCTGAAGAAAGGTCTCGACCCGAAATGCCACCCATTCCATCTCTCCAGAGATGCAACCTCTCCCGCTGAGTTCCTCCAGCATTTTGTGTCTATCTTTGGTTGACAACACTGACAGTGAAAGACATTCTTAGCACTACGCTTTAAGGGCCTGTCCCACTTTCACAACTTAATTCACAACCTTTTTTACTTGTGGACATTTTTCATCAGGCTAGAAAAACGCCCCGACCTACTTGATGCCACGAGTACCTACGACTAGAGGCCATAGTCTCCGAATAAAAGGATGTACCTTCAGAAAGGAGATAAAGAATTTATTTGATGCCACGAATGCCTACGACCTCCTACCACCTACCTACCACCTACCTATGACCTTCTACGACCTCCTGCGACCTTGTGACGACCATGCTGCGAGCATGAGTCAAGGGCAAACTCAGCAGAGGTCGTGAATTAGGTCATGAAAGTGGGACAGGGCCAGTATTGAACATGATCTTCTTTTGTGGTGGGACTTGGACTTTCTTCAGGTTAACCATAATTCTACTGAGGACAATTAACACCTATCTTCTGAGAATCATTGTTTCTTCTTCTTTAACCTTCACGATGCCACCACAAAGCACCTGGCAGCCAAAGAAATATATCCAAAGGACACAAAGTGTTGGAGTCACTCTCGGTTTTCTCCGAGATCTTCGGTTTCCTCCCACACTCTAAAGACGTACAGGTTTGTAGGTTAATTGGCTTGGTATAAGTGTAAATTGTCTCTATTGTGTATAGGGTAGTGTTAATGTGTGGGGACTCGGTGGGCTAAAGGGCCTGTTTCCCCACTGTATCTCTAAACTAAACTAAACTGAACTAAAATGATATGCACAGGCAGCAATGACCTATTTTACACTATCAATCAACTGCACTAGCACTTTGCATATGTACATAGATACATAGAAAATAGGTGCAGGAGTAGGCCATTCGCCCTTTCGAGCCAGCACCACCATTCAATATGATCATGGCTGATCATCCACAATTAGTACCCCATTCCTTCCTTCTCCCCGTATCCCTTGTTTCCGTATCCCTTGTATATGGTCATAAGGAATAGTAGTAGAATTTGGCCATTCGGCTCATCAAGTCTCCTCCCCTCCTAACCCCATTCTCGTGCCTTCTCCCCATAACCTCTGACACCCAGACAAATCAAGAATCTATCTATCTCTGCCTTGAAATTATCCACTGACGGCCTCCAAAGAATTCCACAGATTCACCACCCTCTGACTAAAGAGTCATCTAAAAATAGGTTTTTTGAAGATAGTGAAATAAATCTGTTGAAATAAATCAGAGATTTGCCTCATGTGGAAGGTAACTGTTGTCAGCCTTGGCCACATCTATCTATCTATCTATCTATCTATCTATTTAAACTCTGGCCCCATCTGACCGACTGCCGACCGGCGCCCTTCCTGCCTTTCGATTCGTGCCCGATACTCGCAGATGTCCAATCGGAATGGCCGATGCTCGCAGATGTCCAATCGGAATGGATTCATTTGCATGTACGGCTGCCGGCTGCATTTCTTCCTTTGATTCATTGCCACGCCCAATCCAGACGCTCAATCTCCGAGATATTTTCCATTTCGGTAGAGATTTCGCTTTTCTTTCTAAGTATCCACTCCTCATTTCATTTTGTCGTGTTGAAGTACACGTTTTTAATCAAATCCTTCTCCCCCCCCCCCCCCCCACCCCCAAGTATTTCAAAAATAAACAGGCTTCTCCATTTACATGTCAGCTTCCAACACACTTTGAAACAAAGTTGCAAGACAGGAACACTGAACTTTTCACTGCTGCAGCAGGCAGGGGAGGGGCCATTGGATTTTTTTTTAAAGAGGCAGGGCAGTGCTGGAATCTTACTTTTGAGAACGGCTTCAGTTCCATTGGAGGAGACGGGTGCATGGTGGAATATTGGGTTGGGGGATCACACCATTGGGGGAGCAGACCCAACGGGTCTGCACTTGGTCTAGTTACCCTTAAAACCATCTGTGCAAACCTAGAACAACTTGTAAGCAAGGGAACTTTCTTTTGAATCCTCTTTCTGTTCTTCGTACAGTATGTACAATGTGTTGCCGTTGAGGGTGGTATTTCTTTAACCATAAAAGTAATGCGACAAAAAAAACAAGTTTAGCACAAGACACTGAGCGCATGTCAAGAAGCAAGATTGTTTTATCGTCACCTGTACCGAAAGAGAACAATAAGATTCTTCCTTGCAACAGCACCTCAGATCTGTAAACCCAGTACTTAATGGTTGATATAATAAGGAGCATAAAAAAGTAAATTCAATAAATTAAAAAAAAAACAACATAGTGCAAAAAACTAAACCCTGCCCAAAGTGTCTTGTTCAATCAAGGCAGTTTGTAGTTCATAGTTCATAAGTTCATAAGTAATAGGAGCAGAATTAAGCCATTTGGCCCATGAACTCTACTTTGTCATTCAATCATGGCTGATCTATCTTTCCCTCTCAACCCCATTCTCCTGCCTTTGCCTCATAACCACTGATATTCGTACTAATCAACAATCTGTCAATCTGCGCTTTAAAAATATCCATTGACTTGGCCTCCACAGCTATCTTGTGGCAATGAATTCCATAGATTCACCACCCTCTGACTAAAGAAATTCTTTATCTCCTTTCTGAAGGTACATCCTTTTATTCGGAGGCTATGGCTTCTGGTCCTAGACTCTACCAATATTGGAAACATCCTCTCCACATTCACTCTATTGAGACCTTTCACTACTCAGTAAGTTCAGAGTTTAGTTGGAGTTCATCGTGTTCAATAGCCTGATGGTTGTTGGGAAGAAGTTGTTCCTCAACATAGACATTACTGTTTTCGGACAAGTATGTCCTCTTCCCTGGAGTGAATTAGAGGGTGGTCAAAGGTGGTGTGGGGCCTTGACAATGCTGGCTTCCCTTCAGAGATCCTTTGATGGGGGGGGGGGGGGGGGGGGGGGGGGGGTCAGTCCCTGTGGTGGGCTCTCCAGTGTTCAGCACTTTTTGTATCTCCTTTGTTTCTGGCGTTTGAGTTGAGCTGAACCAGGCTACAATGCTACTGGTCAATATGTTCTCTACCGTACACTTTTAGAAGTTCAAGAGCGTCTTAGTCGATGTACCTTCGAAGCCCATCTCGAAACGAGCGTAAAAGGAGTTCAGGCCATCAGCTAGGGAAGTGCCGGCACTTGCGGATGAGGGTAGGGGTGCTCCAGTAGTTGGTTACAGTCCCTAGCCCCTGCCACAGGCGCCAGGTGTCCTGGTGCTCCATCTGTGACTCCATCTTGTCCCTGTACCTCCTTTTTGCATCCTTCACCGCCCTTCGCAGTCGGTAGGACTCTACCTTGTAGACGTCCATGTTTCTGGATGCCAGGCCCGAGTTGTAGGCAGCGGTGCGAGCATGCAAGGCAACACCAATGGACCCGTCCACCCAGGGTTTTTGATTCGGAAAGATGCTTACCCTTACCGTGGGGACGATGTTGTCGGTTACTGTTGCGATGAAGTCCGTGACCACTTCCGCAAACTCACTGACATCACTGGAACTTGCTTGGAACATATTCCAGTCGACATCGCTCAGTGCATCTTGTAGCATGGCCTCTGACTGGTCGGACCACCGCTTTACGTCCCTCGTCTCTACCGCTTCCCGAACTATCCTCTGTTTATACTCCGGCAGCAGAAAAATGGCAGCGTGATCATATTTCCCAAGGGGAGGGAGTGAAACGGACTTATAGCCCTTCTGGAACGGCGTATAGCAGTGGCCCAATGTTCTCTCGTGATGTGTTGGCAGAAGTTAAGCTTGACCTTCTTGAGACTTGATTTATTAAAATCTCCAGCCACCACCATAGCTGCATCCGGATACTTGTTTTGATGTCGACATAGCACATCGTGTAGGGCCGATAGTGCAACGTTGGTGTTCGCCTGCGGTGGAATGTAGATGGCTGTGATGATCACTGAGCTGAACTCCTGGGGAGGGTAGGGACTAGTGTAGCTGGGACATGTTGGGCTGAAGGGCCTGTTTCCACGCTGTATGGCTCTATGACTCTATGACTCTAATTTTAAACAAATTGCCTTGCCTTCACACAGGAAGAACCACATCACATCAATGGAAGGCGTGTAACTGCTTGTTACGTTAATTTGTGAAGCGTTTACACACATTGTGGGAGATGATGGTTTGGCTGTCTTCTTCAGTGGAGGATGCCAGCAGGTTCAGCAGTGATCCCAGCAGATGGTGCCATCTATTTGGAAAGGCAGGGTGCAATTACTCTTGGCATTGTCATACAAAACCAACTAGTAGTGGCTAAAAATGAATTCCTTCTAACTAAATGGCAGCCACCGGTGGCACAGCGGTAGAGTTACTGCCTTACAGCGCTTGCAGTGCCGGAGACCCGGGTTCGATCCCGACTACGGCTGCTGACTGTACGAAGTTTGTACGTTCTCACCGTGACCGCATGGGTTTTCTCCCAGATCTCCAGTTTGCCCCCACACTCCAAAAACGTACAGGTTTGTAGGTTAAGTGGCTTGGTATAAGTGTAAATTGTCCCTATTGATGTGTAGGATAGTGTTAATGTGCGGGGATCGCTGGTCGGTGCAGACTCGGTGGGCACTCGAAGGGCCTGAACTCAACTAAACTAGATATTGCCATGACCAAACCCAATGACTTGAATCTTTGGCTCAAAGGCACAAGTTGTGTGCTGGCCAGAAGGAGAGAGGGATGAGGATGTTGTGGTGTTTCCTCGGTATATAGCTGATATCATATAACCTGTATCCTCTGCCAGTCCCAGTCTGAAGAAGGGTCATGACCCTAAGCGTCACCCATTCCTTCTCTCCAGAGATGCTGCCTGTCCCGCTGAGTTACTCCAGCATTTTTGTGTCTACCCTCTGCCAATGATTGTCACCCTACCTTGCCATTTAGGTGCGTGGAAACAGATGACCTATCTTGTTAGCTCAGACTTTATTGGATGGTGGGCCTCGGAGAAGCATGGGCTGTAGAAAACCTAAGCCTGAAACATCCCTGAGAGCATTGGCGAACATCAGAACTCATCCCAGGCTTAGTTGGCTTTCAAAACCATATTTGTTAATGTCTCATTGAATATTGAACATTGAATAATACAGCACGAGAACAGGCCCTTCAGCTCACAATGTCTGTGCCCAACATAGTGCCAAGACCAACTCTGCCGCACATAATCCATATCCCTCCATTCCCCGCACATCTAAAAGTCTCTTAAATTCCACTGTATCTTATCTGCCTGAACCACTGCCTCGAGCAGGGCGTTCCAGACACTCGCCATCCTCTGGGCTGCACGGTGGCACAGTGGTGGCGTAGTGGTAGAGTTGCTGCCATCCAGCACTTGCAGCGCTGGCGAACCAGGTTTGCTCCCGACTACAGGTGCTGCCTGTACGGAATTTGAACGTTCTCCCTGTGACCGGGTGGGTTTTTCTCCGAGATCATCGGTTTCCTCCCACACTCCAAAGACGTACACATGTGTAGGTTAATTGGCTTGGTGTAGGTGTAAATTTCCCCTAGTGTGTGTAGGATAGTGTTAATGTGCGGGGTGATCGTTGGTCGGTGGGGGCTCGGTGAGCCGAAGGGCCTGTTTCCGCACAGTATATCTAGAAACTAAAAGAAAACAAAAAAAAAACTCTCATCTGCCTGCACATAATCAATATCCCTCCATTCCCTGCATATCCATGTGCTATCCAAAAGTCTCTTAAAAGCCACTATTGTATCTGGCCTGAACCATTGCCCCTCACAGTGCCTTCCAGGCTCTCTGCACCCTCGCTCTAAAAAACTTGCCTCGCACATGTCCTTTAAACTTTGCCCCTCTCATTTTAAAGCTATGCCTTTTAGTATTGGAGCTCATTGTAGACTTCAGGAAGTCCAGAGGCGGCACGCACACCCCCATCCACATTAACGGGACGGAGGTGGAACGTGTTTCTAGCTTCAGGTTCCTGGGAGTCAACATCTCTGATGACCTCTCTTGGACCCACAATACCTCTACTCTGATCAAGAAGGCTCATCAGCGTCTCTTCTTCCTGAGGAGACTGAAGAAGGTCCATCTGTCTCCTCAGATCCTGGTGAACTTCTACCGCTGCACCATCGAGAGCATCCTAAGCAACTGCATCACAGTATGGTATGGCAACTGCTCTGTCTCCGACCAGGAAGGCATTGCAGAGGGTGGTGAAAATTGCCCAGCGCATCACCGGTTCCTCGCTCCCCTCCATTGAGTCTGTCCAAAGCAAGCGCTGTCTGCGGAGGGCGCTCAGCATCGCCAAGGACTGCTCTCACCCCAACCATGGACTGTTTACCCTCCTACCATCCGGGAGGCGCTACAGGTCTCTCCGTTGCCGAACCAGCAGGTCGAGGAACAGCTTCTTCCCGGCGGCTGTCACTCTACTCAACAACGTACCTCGGTGACTGCCAATCACCACCCCTCCCCCCCCCCGGACACTTATTATTATTTATTCAAATCGTTTGCTATGTCGCTCTTCAAGGGAGATGCTAAATGCATTTCGTTGTCTCTGTACTGTACACTGACAATGACAATTAAAATTGAATCTGAATCTGAATCTGAATCTGAATTAGATTTTTCCATCCTGGGAAAAATGTTCTGATTGTCAACCCCACACCCAGACCTCTCTTAGCTGTATACACTTTTATCAGGTCTCCCTGCAACCTCGGGCAAATCACTGTCGTTCAGAAACAACAACCATTAAAATTGAAGAGTATTTTCAAGATTTCAAGATTTCAACATAGAAATGTTTTTAATTATTGAGAATAAAACCAACTAAAATAGCCAAAGAACACAAAAGAATCAGCAAAACCTACACTTCTATCAAGGTTCTTCTTTGCTTTTAACCGTGCTGCATTGAAATCAATGGGATTGTGGATCCTACACTGGGCCTCATCTGTACAGCATCCACAGGCACCTCCAGGTGGAATTCTTTGTCACAGAAGGCTGTGGAGGCTAAGTCAATGGATATTTTTAAGACAGAGATAGATAGATTCTTGATCAGTACGGGTGTCAGTGGTTATGGAGAGGAGGCAGGAAGATGGGGATAGGAGGGAATGAAAGATCAGCCATGAGTGAACGGCGTAATAGACTTGCTGGGCCGAATGGCCTGATTCTGCTCCAATGACATGAACTTGTGAAGCAGCTTCCACTGAGGGATCTCAGGGAGTTTGAACAGTGTTACTAGACTGGCTGAAGAAGGGTCTCGACCCGAAACATCACCCGTCCCTTCCCTCCAGAGATGCTGCCTGTCCCGCTGAGTTACTCCAGCTTTTTGTGTTTATCTTCCGTGAAGAGTAAGGTCAGGGCTTTGCACTTGATTACACACACTTGGAAGTCACAGAACAACTGACATTTAAATGGGTTAATGCCAATGGTTCTATTAAAACCCAGCAAAACTTGATCAAGGCCAAGATCCTACTTTATAACTATGCTATTGGCTGTTGACTGTAATCTTGGCCCCGATCAATGCTGCAGGCCCCATCTAAGATGCTGGAACAGGCAAATGGGAATCTAATTTAATTATTTGTTTGAACAAGAGTAATTCAATACTCCTTTAGAACTGTCATTTTAAATTATGAGATGCAAAATATGTGTACACTACAGTGCAGCTGCAAGCAATTTAAAAAAAGTTGAAACAAGGAACAGTAGATGCTGGTTTACGAAAAAGGACACCAAAACAGAGATGTAACGCTGAGGCTCCATGAGGTGCTGGACCTGCCGCATTTGGAGCATTGTGAGCAAATTTGGGCCCCATATCTGAAGAAGGATGTGCTGGCCCTGGAGATGGGCCAGAGGAGGCTTACAAGAATGATTCCAGCAATGAGTGGGTTACCTTATGTTGAGGGTTTGACAGCACTGGGCCCCTTCTCGCTGGAATTTAGAAGGTTGAGGGGGGACCTCATTGAAACTTACAGAATAATTAAAAGAATAGATAGAGTGGATGTGGAAATAACTTTTCCACTGGTGGGAGAGTCCAGGGCCAGAGATTAATGCCTCAGAATTAAAGGGCGCTCTTTTAGAAAGGAGGTGAGGAGGAACTTCTTCAGTCAGAGGGTGGTGAATCTGTCGAACTCATTGCCACAGAGGACTGCGGAGGCCATCAGTGGTTATTTTTAAGGCAACGATAGACAAATTCTTGATTAGAACGGGTATCGAGGGTTATGGGGAGAAGGCCGGAAAATGGGATTAGGAGGCAGATATCTGCCATGGTGGAGTGGACTCGATGGGCCGAATGGCCTAATTCTACTATAACTTGGATGTGCAGAGAATATTTCAGCTCATTGGAGAATCGAGAAATCATTTGCCCAGTTAACACAGAGCTAATCATTTTTCTCTTTGAGGATTCTTGGAATTCTCTACACAAGGGTTAGTGGACACATAGTCTTTGAATATTTTTAAAGTGGGAATAAATAGACTCTTGGTAAGCAATGGAATGAAATGGTACCAAGATTGGTGAGAATGTGGATATAAAATACAGTCAGATCAGATGTGATCATATTAAATGGCACAGCAGACTCAAGGAGACAAATACCTTGTAATTACACACAATTCATATGTAAAACATCAGCATTTAACATATGCATTATTAAATTACATTTGACTACAAGACAAAGACAAAGTACAAGGACATGTCTCAAAGTTTTGTTGCTTGATGAAGGATATTTATTGATTTTTAAGATTGTGAAAGGTCTAAGGTGGTCACAGACAATGGCCAGGGAGGGCACTGGAATTGGTCGACACTAAATTAAGTTTGTGTAGGGGATCAAAGACAATCGAATAGGTTTGCGCTTTACTTAATTGGTGGATGTTTCCACTTTGGATGACCAGGGTCGGAACTTAAAAGTTAATGAGAGGTTGAAGGAGATGGTACTAATGTAGAGGAAATGCACAAGTTGCTGGAGTAACAATAGATAGATTCTTGATTAGTACTGGCGTCAGGGATTATGGGGAGAAGGCAGGAGAATGGGGTTAGGAGGGAGAGAGAGATCAGCCATGATTGAATGACGGTGTAAACTTGATGGGCCGAATGACCTTACAACAACGGGTCAGACAATATCCCAAGAGAACATGGATAGGTGATGTTTCGCGTCGGGGTCCTTCTTCAGACTGAATGAGTGGCAATCAGTCTAAAGAAGAGTCCCAACCCGAAATGTCACCAATCCATGTTCTCCAGAAATACTGCCTGACCCGCTGAATTACTCTCGCATATTGTGTCCTTCCTTGGTAAACCCGTCCCTTGTCTCTACACAATTTGAGGTAGAGCCTGAGCTCACGCTGAACCAGATATTGTGTACAATTCAGATGCTGCCAATGATGGCCAGTGTGTGTAGGAAATAAAGTAGTGAGGAGCCCCAGATGGTTTATTTTTTCATGTATCTGGTATAACTTTGGAGCAATAGCATTGCCACATAATTGCCGAGTGATGGCTATCTCCTGCAACACGGAATCAAACCATCTTGCCCCAACATGAGTTGCCATTACCATCACCAAGGACTCCGCCATTAACATCCATGAACTCACCCTTGACCAGAACCTCAATTGAAACAGTGATGTGAATACCATATCGACAATAGGTGAGTGACTCCCCCACACTCTCCACAATGCTTCCGTCATTTCCAACGCACAAGGAATATTGTCCACCTGCCTGGATGAGTACAACTCCAACAATACCCCAAATACATGATACCATCCAGGACAAATTCTCCCACTTTTTTTTCATACCACCGGTCTCCCAAACCATTTATTCCCTCCATCACCATCTTGGACCTACTGAAGGCTGAGATGAATTTTATAATCATAAAGGATACAAGGAAAGGGCAAAAATGTGGATGAAGAATCTTGGTTCAGACATTGTTCTGTTAAAGGGCAGAATGGGCTACACGGTGGCGCAGTGCTAGAGTTGCTGTCTTGCAGCGTCTGAGACCCAGGATCGATCCCGACTGCGGGTGCTGTATGTACGGAGTTAGTTTGTATGTTCTACCCGGGACCTGCGTGGGTTTTCTCCGGGATCTCCAGTTTCCTTCCGCATTCCAAAGGCTTACGGGTTTGTTTCTTGGTATGATTGTAAAGTGTCCTTAGTGTGTGTAGGATAGTGTTAGTGTGCGGGGATCGCTGGTCGGAGCGGACGCATTGGGCTGAAAGGCCTGTTTCCGTGCTGCATCTCTAAACTAAATTAAACTAAACCTGCTCCTATTTTTACTATTCTAATGGCATGAATTCTGGAAACCTTCCCATCATGAAGGGCAAGGCCAGCAGGCACAAGGGAACGCCATCGGCTGCAGGTCCCCTCCCAAGTCACACACCATCCTAACGTGGAAATGTACCATTATCATAGTGTCGCAGTGGTAGAGTTCCTGCCCTACAGCGCTTGCAGTGCCAGAGACTCAGACTAGATCGTGACTAAGGGTCCTGTCCGTATGGAGTTTGTACGTTCTCCTCGTTACCTGCGTGGGTTTTGTCCGAGATCTTCAGTTTCCTCCCACACTCCAAAGACGTACACGTTTGTAGGTTAATTGGCTTGGTAGAAATGTAAATTGACCCTAGTGTGTATGATGCCCCTGTCCCACTTAGGAAACCTGAACGGAAACCTCTGAAGACTTTGCGCCCCACCCAAGGCTTCCGCGCGGTTCCCGGAGGTTGAAGGTGGTTGCCGGAGGTTGCAGGTAGTGGAAGCAGGTAGGAAGACTGACAAAAACCTCCGGGAACCTCCGGGAACTGCGCGGAAACCTTGGGTGGGGCGCAAAGTCTCCAGAGGTTTCCGTTCAGGTTTCCTAAGTGGGACAGGGGCATAAGATAGTGTTAATGTGTGGGGATCGCTGGTCCGTGAGGACTCGGCAGGCCGAAGAGCCTCTTACCGTGCTGTATCTCTAAAACTAAATTAATCTAAAGATGCAGCAGACTCTAATGGAGTTAGAAAGAGCAAATTGTGGAAACTGTTCCTATGAGATGGATGGGTACAGAAAGAGTGGACTTAGAGAATCTTTACACTGGATAGTTTCCTTCTCTGCAGTAATATGATTCTACGACACTGTTATTGCACAAAATGTACTGACGTTATTCCCAAGGCTCCTTTATCAGCACCTCCCAAACCTGCAGCCGCTACCACCAAGGACAGGGGCAGCAGGAGCAAGGAAACCATGTGCCATGGTGCCCAAAATCTGATTAGTGATCTCCCAGTCTTCAGCACTCAAGATGGCTCAAACCACCAGCAGCTCCAGAGGTCACAGTGTGGTAACAACAGGGAAATAATCCGTTGCCATGAGATTCCTTATCGAAGACTGGTCAGATAACAGCACTAGCAGGCGAAACTATTTCCAGGGTTACGTCCATGCCCGGGTGGTACTTGAGAGGGTCTATGCCCTGTCCACGGGCGCCCTGGGGGATTTCCGGGATCGCTGGGCACAGCGAGGAGTGGAATGTATCCTTGACAAGGATTGTAGCATTATTGTTTAATACTCACTATTATTTGATTTAAACAGCAAGGACCAACATCTGGAAAGATGAATGGAACCAGCTCAACACACGAGCCCACGACTGGATGGCAGAGAGGAATCACTCCGACTGAATGCCTCGCCAGCGGGCACGACCTCCCATGGCCAACCTGGAAGACCCTCAACAGATTACGAGTGGAGCAGGGGAGGTGCAAAGCACTTATGAAAGCATGGAACTACCATGCAGCTGTGGCTGTGGAGCAGTACAGACAATGTCCCACCTACTGGAGTGTGACGACGCCCCCCAGTGCAGCCCCCAGGACCTGGCTGAACTGACCCGACCAGCTGTGACCTGCGCCAGATACTGGCAGAACGACATCTGAGATTGCAACGGACTCGAAGATTTATCATTTGATATTTAAGAATATTTGTTTTACTTTGTACTATGGTGGTGGGTTAGTTGCTATTGTTTTGTTTTGTACATATTATTCTATAATAATTATTTAAATTTACTTTCGGTTAAAAAAAAACAGGCAAACTTAATCCCACCAAATTTGACATTGAAGGAGAGACTTAGGAGGCAGGTAATGTTGTTGACCATGCAAAAGCTATGGGTTTCTTGAGAAGGATAAGAAAAGTCTGCTTACAATGGCTGGTCACATAATGCGTCTTGCGATACGATACGATACGATAGAATTTTATTTATCCCAGGAGGGAAATTGATCTACCGACAGTCATAAAATGACAAAATCCATGAAACATGAAATTTTACTTCGGAGTCACGTGGGTGACTATGTGAAGAAGGGCCTTTTCGTCTGCGTGCACGTCATTACGTCTGAACGCAACGCTCACGACGGACTGGCAGAGGCACTGCGTCCTCCCAGCCATCGGGATTTTCAAAAAACAAGTGACGAGTTTGGGTTTGGGGATGTGTAAAGGTGAAGGGGAGGGGGGAGGGGGGTAGTCAGTCTCTGTTTACCTCACAACAGAAGGGGGAGGAGTTGTGCAGTTTGATAGCCACAAGGAGAAGGGTCTGCATCTTGGTTGACCGGTGTGTCATAGAGGGGGTGAGCTGTTTTGTCCAGGATGCTCTGCAGTTTGAGGATCATTCAAGGTTGAGAATGAATTAAAATCTTAAACAAACTAACATGGAAGTTGAATTCTAAAAGTTGAATTCTAAAAGTTGTTGAAACTACAGCAGGACCATTCCACAAGGCCGAATGGGCACACTTGTGTAGAGATTTCAGAGCAGTCTATTCCTGCATGTGTACTGCCTGAACATTCCCCGATGAGATGACACCACTGAGCCGTCGATGTTGTGTGGAAACAGCTCTCAATAAGCCAAGCTGTTTCCAGAGGCAACGACAGCTAAAGGTCACGGCAGGCTTTGTGCAGAATGCACAGGTCTTGATGGAGTGTCACTCGGTGATGATGTCATTCTATCATGCTGAATGCTCTTGTAGTCGGAGCGAGGGAGAAAAAGCTTTAAAGAGGCGTGAAAATTTGTCAAGAGCAAGGTTGCAGTCTTTTTTCCACCGCGCTTAATTTATTAACCTTCCACTGTACTTTAGGTGAGATCAAAGGAAGACAAGAATGACTGAATAGGAGGCATTATTATCTCTTTCAACGCTTTGCACAAGGCATGAATGACCTGGTGGGGCTAAACCCTGAACCGTACAGCTTCCTATTCTGCCAGCAGTCTGAAGCGTTAACTTTCTGTAATTAGCTGATAGGTTTAGGAAATTCTCATTTAATATGAAGAGGGTTAATTGTGAACTCAACCTTTTCCAGCTTAAGTCTGCTGGTAGCAGAAGTGTGTAACTATCAGTACAATCACAAACTTGCTGCTCTTCAGCAAATGAAACAGGGCTTATTAACATTTAGAGTGATTCCTGTTTGAGAATGAGAGTAACAGAACCCATCACTGTTAATCACATCAAAGCATTTAAAAATTAACTTTTAACAGCAGCTGAAGAGACTTAATAAATCCTAGGAGGGCAAATTCCTCCAATTTTCTGGTTCAGATATCTCAATTTTTCCACAATCCCACTTAAAAATTCATTCGACAGATTCCTGATGTTTTGTGTCCCACCAAAGCTTTCCTGAGAGACTGCAAAGTTATAATTGGTGAACCATGTTGCACGCAGATAGCAAATCTGGATCCGCAGAGTAATTTGGAAAAACATGTGATCTCACCAAATAGTAGAAAACATTACCATCCCCTTGGTTTTAGATTCATCTACCACATGTATTGCATGGAACTGCAGATGCTGGCTTAAACCCATGATAGACACAAAATGCTGGAGTAACTCAGCGGGACAGGCAGCATCTCTGGAGAGAAGGAATGGATGACGTTCAGTCTGAAGAAGGGCCTCGACCCGAAACGTCACCCATTCCATCTCTCCAGAGATGCTGCCTGTCCAGCTGAGTTACTCCAGCATTTTGTGTGTGTTTTCATCCATGCCACGTTCCGCTGAAAGGATGCTGTTCATGTTTTGCTTTGGTTAGTGTCTGCTTCGGTTACTGAAAAAATTGTGGTGTTAACCCAGTTTAGGCTGAGGCTGTATGTAGATTGCATCTTAATTACATTTTCAGACAAAAGGATTTGGACAACGTGGCATAAAGCTAAATTGAGCTACGTTCAAAACTCAACCACATACCTAGTTTTAAAATTGTATACACACAATGTCCTTGTACTCAATTAGTCACTGGCACTTCACGTCTGCACCACCACAACACACCTTAAGATGTGCACTAGAATTTCTAAGCAGTAATACCCCCGGTGTGCGCTGAAGTTTACCGCTATTTATTGTGAGTTAAATGTATGTAGTTCTTTTTTCTTCTTGCGCTCTTCAACCCCGCCTAAAGTTGTAGGAGAACTTGCCGCTATTTGATCTTACTTGATTCCCTCCAGGGCAGCCGTGGGCTGCATTCGTCGTCGTCCACGGACCACGTGAAGAGCCTCCACTCTCCCACCCCCAGCAGCATGTATTCGAGCACAAGCACAACAGCGATGTCACAATTCACCTCGCCCTCACTACACATTTTAGGTCAGAGATTAGGCCTGGTGAAGTAATCTGTTTACAGACCGCTACTTTTGTCAGGAGTCATGGCAGTGTAGACCCGACGAAAAGGTTACTCAAACAGCAGAGATTCAAAAAGTCTTTGCTGTTACTCTGAATTTGACCCCACCAAAATAGCCTTGGAAAATATATGTAACATAAAATCATAAATCTGGAATTAAAAACACCTTGAAGAAAAATAATGAAAAATCTTGTGTAGTGTTTATCTGCATGATGTTGGTTTACCGCTGAAGCATGCTGTTCATAGAAAATAGGTTTGGTTAGAGTCCATTCGGTTACTGCAAAAATTGTGGTGCCATTCCAGTTTTCATGGCTGATGGTCCCCAATCAGATAAATCTTAGATTACACAAATTCAGACAAACCCAGGATTTGGACAACGTGGCCATAAAGCTACAGAGAGCTACATCCAAAACTCAACTGCAACGTGAAGTGGATGTGCCTTTACAATTCTTTTTCTTGAGTCGGTATCTTGAGGATGATTTTAATGCAAGGGACCACCGCAGGCACACCTTAAGATGTGCACCAGAGACTAAGCAAAATACTCGGAACATACAGGCCAGTTTACAACTATTTATTGTGAGTTAATGTATTCTTCTTCTTTTCTTCTTGCGTATGGTGTGCACAGCCTAAAGTTGTAGGACAACTTGTTCTATTTGATCTTACTTGATTGTGCATGCCAGGTTGATTGCATTCATCGAAACAGGGCGGACCACGTGAAGGTTGCAATCTCCCACCCCAGTTAATGTATTTGAGACAAGCTAACAACAGAGATGTCACAATTCACCTCACTACATTTTAGGTCAGAGATTAGGCCTGGTGAAGTAATGTGTTTACAGACGTACTTTTGTCAGGAGTATGGCAGTGTAGACATTCAATTACTCAAACAGCAACAAAAGTCTTTGCTGTTACTCTGAATTTGAATCCCACCAAAATAGCCTTGGAAAATATATGTAAGTAATTCATAAATCTGGAATTAAATGTTCCTTGAAGAAATGTTGAACATCTAACTGTGTAGGAGGTTATCTGCGGATGTTGGTTTACGCCGAAGCATAGAAACATAGAAAATAGGTGCAGGAGGAGGCCATTCGGCCCTTCGAGCTAGCACCGCCATTCATTGTGACCATGGCCGATGGTCCCCAATCAATAACCCGAAGATAGACACAAAATGCTGGAGTAACTCAGGACGCAGAGGGGCCATGTCTACAGAGAGCCACATCCATCTAACTGCAACGGAAGGGGATGTGCCTTTACAAAGTTTTATTCTTGGTCGTGGTCTTGAGGATGAGATAATGCAAGGGAACTGCCCACATGGCCTTTTTGTTCCTTCACACTCACTGTGCCCGACAAAAAACATAGAATACAGGCCCATCCCCCAACTCAAAAAGTAGGGGGATATATTCCCCGAGCCTCCCCTCTTCCCCCCCCTCCCCCCCCCCCCCCCCCCCCCCTCCTCCCTTCTGATCGGTGCTAACTCAGTATGCCTTCTCTCCTCTCCCCCCTCCCTCGATCCGAGTCTCTCTCTCACGGGGGCCGACATCTCTCTCCCTCTCTAAATATAGCCCGGGACCCCCTCGACTCACCCTCCCGCTCAGAGGCTTAATCCAGAGCTTCGTTCACTGCCCCATATCTTGATGTGAAAAAAGTTCGCTGTCTCGAATTTTAAAAATTTCTTTCCCCTTATCCTTAGGTTAGGGAGGGTTTGTGGGGGAGGGGGGGGGGGGGGGCAGTCAGTTTCCCCAACACGGCTGGTCGTGGTTTTCCCAAAGATCATGGTGTGGAACTCCGCTCTATGATCTTTTAAGAATTCCGTACACTCTATGGGCTTGTTCTGAGATTCTGGATGTCGGAGGTCCTCAGAAGAAGAGAAAAATATGCCTGAGGGCCGGATAATTTTGGGTTATGAAGCATGTCTTGCCATAAAAGTGGAGGGGCTACAGCCCCCCCCCCCCCCCCCCCCCCCCCCCCCCCCATCCTGGCACATGGAATATAGTACTCAGCACTGTAACAAATTACAGCGCATCAGCTCCGTAGACAGTGTCCCATGTCCTCAATGGAGATGTTGAACTGAATCAGGCTGTACCCTAGCTAATGGAAGGACTGTTCAGAAGCCTGATCACACAGGGGAAGAAGCTGTCCCTGGGCGGGAAGGTGCATGCTTTTAAACTTCTATACCTTCTGCCGGACGGGAACAGGGAAGAAATGAACAGAAGGAATGACCAAGAGGAATGCCTGATTTGTTTGATGGACTGGGCTACATGTATAACTCTGTGCAATTTCTTGCAGTCTTGGGCAGAGCTGTGTCCAAACCTAGCTGTGATGCAACACGATAGTATGCGTTCCTTGGTGCATCTGTATAACTTTGCAAGAGTCATTGGAGACGTGCCATATTTCTTCTGCCTCCTCAGGAAGTGGAGGCGTCGGTGTGCATTCTTGGCAGTCACATTAATGTGGCTGGTCTACGACAGAATTGTTAGATATGTTAATATCAAGGAACTTGAAGCTCTCAATTCATAGAGTCATAGTCATACTGTGTGGAAACAGGCCCAGCTTGCTCATGCCGGCTAACAAGTCCCAGCTACACTAGTCCCATCTGCCTGCGTTTGGCCCATATCCCTCCAAACCTGTTCTATCCATGTACTTGTCCAACTGTTCTGAAATCTGTATATCAAACAAGTTGACATAGAAAGCTGCAGAGGTGGGTACAATGGCAATGTTTAAACAATATTTAGACAGGTGCATGGAAAGAACAGGTTTAGAGGGATATGGGCCAAGTAGAGGCTCAGCTATAAAATTCGGTCAATGTGGATGAGTTGAGCAAAGGGCCTGTTTCCATGTTGTATGACCCTGTGAATCAAACACCTTCTTAGCAAAATACATCACCTTGGATTTGGTTCATGGAGAAGAGGGATAGGCCCTGCCTCAACTACCACCTCTGGCAGCTTGTTCCATACACCCACCACCCATCTTATTTCCACTACTGCACCATTGATTGGACCAAGTACTCCATCATGCTTCCTGAAGTCAGTAACAAGCTCCTTCATGTTGCTGACATTGAGGGAGAGGTTATTGTCTTGACACCAGGTCACTACGTCCATCGATCTCCTTCCCATGCTATGTCTTGTTCATGATCTGGCTATGTCGTCTGAAAATTTGTAGATAGAATTAGAGCCAAATTTGGCCATGAGTGTATAGAGTATAACATTTAGGAATATTTCTTTAGATAATTGGGTGATGTTATATTATGGTGGTGGGTTTGCTTGGTATTGTTTTGTATTGTATATATTATTGCAATAATTGATTAAATGTTTAAATAAATAAAATAAAATGTAATTAACAAAATAAAATAATAATAATAATAATAATAATAATAATAATAATAATAATAATAATAATAATAATAATAATAATAATATATTTGAAATTAGTGAGTAGGGAGTATCGTAAGGGACTGGGAATGCATCCTTGTGGGGTGCCAATTTTGAGAATTGTTCTGGAGGAGGTCAGCATTGATGATCTGACAAAGACAGAAATATTAATAAGGGTGGCACGGTGGCGCAGAGGTAGAGTTGCTGTCTTACATCGCTTGGCTGGCTGGCTGGTCGCCCCCGAAGACCGTGGAGTTGGCAATGGTGGCAGACACTGGACAATGGACCCTCCACATCCTCAAGGTCGGCTGCAGGAGGCACTCCCCAGAGCTGAAGGCTGGATAAGGAGAGGGACGGCGGTTCGATGGCAATTCGGATGGAGGTGACGGCTGCAATGGCCCTCTAAGGCCAGCTGCAGCTGAGACTTTGAAGATGGTGCTAAACCCTGGCGACTCTTGCAAATGGACTCATTGTTCTGCTTTTCTGCATTTGGTACCTTATCGGGGATTGTACTTACGTGTGGCAATAATCTTACTCATCTGTGCCCCCAAAAAAATCTCTTTTGCCTCAACAAACATTATAATAAGAACTATTGATGACGTCAAGGTTCTAGGTGCATTCCACTAAGCCCTTCCCCACTTTGAGTGATCATGGGCCAGGGATTCCTTTCAATTATTGCAGACCTCAATTTTTCAAGGAGGCTCTGAGAACGTTCTGACAGTGTTCCTCATGGCTTTCAGGTAGTCCTTTGTTGTGAAGGCATCTTGATTGGGAAGCCGTATGTCCGATATGGACATTGTAGTTTGCTTATCAAAGCCAGTTGAGTATAATCAGGGGGGGCTCGTGTTGCCGACCTCCCCGTGGGGGTGAGTCCTGTCAACTGACTTCAGTCAGGCAAATGACAACAACCAGAGGCAGCAGCAGCCATAATGCAATCTCAGTCGTCACAGCTTGCAGCCCTAATGCAACCTCAGTCGCTGCGGCGTGGCGTGCACCTATAGACAATAAACAATAGACAATAGGTGCCAGCACCGCCATTCAATGTGATCATGGCTGATCATCCCCAATCAGTACCCCGTTCCTGCCTTCTCCCCATATCCCCTGACTCCGCTATCTTTAAGAGCCCTATCTAGCTCTCTGTTGAATGTATCCAGAGAACCGACCACCACCACCCTCTGAGGCAGAGAATTCCACACTCACAACTCTCTGTGTGAAAAAGCGTTTCCTCATTTCCGTTCTAAATGGCTTACCCCTTATTCTTAAACCGTGGCCCCTGGTTCTGGACTCCCCAACATCGGGAACATGTTTCCTGCCTCAAGCGTGTCCAAACCCTTAATAATCTTACATGTTTCAATAAGATTCCCTTTCATCCTAAACTCCAAAGTATACAAGCCCAGCCGCTCATTTTCTCTCAGTATATTGTCGATCTACCGATGTCCAACCGGATGGCATCACCCTGCTGCAGCTGAATGCGTAAGGCCTAACGGGCTATAGCACCTGGAGGGTTTTACATAACTTCTGCTGCCTCAAACGCAAGAAGAAGAAGTATAATCATGGCCTCGATGCTGGTATATTGGCTGGATAGTTTTCTAATGTTCTCAATGATTTGGATGGATTTGCAGGGACAGAAATGACATTACTAATAATAATAATAATAATCTTTATTGTCATTGTACAAGACAACGAAATTTTGTTGGAGCAGTCCTCCAGCTGCACAGGAATATGAGTATAAAAATACGTTTAAAAAAGAACTATTAAAAAAAACAAAAAACTTCTCCAAAGCATTGAGATATCAGCTGTAGGTGGTTCATATCCCCAAAGCATACGGGGGGGGGGAGTTGGGGTTGGTGTGGAAGAGGCAGGAATCACTGCTAACCAGCAGTCCACAAGCTCCGTGCTACGGTTTGGTCTTAATCTTCAAACATTCCTCGTCCCAAATGGCGAGAAGAGGTGATGGCAAACGTCAACTTCGATGCCTGCCTTCAAGAGACAAGAGTGTTTTATTGTCATGTCCCAGATAGAACAATGAAATTCTTACTTGCAGCAGCACAACAGAATATGTAAAAATAGTACACAGTAAACAGTATAATAAATGAAAGAGAAATAACTTCAGTGTGGGTGTATATACACACATACTCATAAATACACATACACATATATACGTACACACAAAATAACAAATAATAATAGTGCAATAATAACAATAATAGTCCATGTAGTTCAGAGCTTTTTTGAGATTGTAGTGTTTAATAGCCGAATGGCTGTAGGATTCAGCTATTAGAAGCTGTTCCTGAAGCTGGACGTTACAGTTTTCAGGCTCCAGTACATTCTTCATTCAAGCATTCACTATCTCTGCTGCATCTGCTGCCAAGATGAGGATTTCTACTCTAGGACATCTACAATGTCCTTCAGTAAATGTGGTATTCCCATGTTGTTGTGGATAGATTCCTGACCCGTGCTACATCCATGTCTTATATTTCTGCTCTCACTCTCCCCCCCCCCCCCCCCCCCCCCCCCCCTCAGATGAACAAGGACAGAGTTCACCAAAGATAGACACAAAATGCTGGAGTTACTCAGCAGGTCAGACAGCATATCTTTCATTCACTTGTCCTATACCTCCCCATATCGCCGTCTATATCTCTCATTTCCCTTTCCGCTGAAGAAGGGTCTCGACCTGAAACATCACACTGTATTACTCCAGCCTTGTATGTCTATCTTTGGTTTAAACCAGCATCTGCTGTTCCTTCTAGAATTTAGAAGATTGAGAGGGGATCTTATAGAAGAATACTCTCTAGAATTTAGAAGATTGAGAGGGGATCTTATAGAAACTTACAAAATTCTTAAGGGGTTGGACAGGCTAGATGCAGGAAGATTGTTCCCGATGTTAGGGAAGTCCAGGACAAGGGGTCACAGCTTAAGGATAAAGGGGAAATCCTTTAAAACCGAGATGCGAAGAACTTTTTTTCACACAGAGAGTGGTGAATCTCTGGAACTCTCTGCCACAGAGGGTAGTTGAGGCCAGTTCATTGGCTATATTTAAGAGGGAGTTAGATGTGGCCCTTGTGGCTAAGGGGATCAGGGGGTATGGAGAGAAGGCAGGTACGGGATACTGAGTTGGATGATCAGCCATGATCATATTGAATGGCGGTGCAGGCTCGAAGGGCCGAATGGCCTACTCCTGCACCTAATTTCTATGTTTCTATGTTTGCCTACACAAGGGTAGAGATCCCCTGGTCCTCACCATCCACCCCATCCGCCCCCTCATCCAACACATCATTTTTCAACATTTTCACCACATTCAACGTGATTCCACCACCAATCACATCTTTCCATCCCCATCCCTCTCTGATTTCCTCCAAAGATATACAGGCTTGTCGGCTAATTGACTTGGTAAAATTGTGAAGTGCCCCGAGCACGGACTTGGTGAGTCGAAGGGCCTGTTTCTGCGCTGTATCTCCAAACTAAACTAAACTGAACTCAGTCCCTCAAGGTAGTCGGGGTAGTGAAGAGGCATTTGGCACGTTTGCTTTCATCATCAGAACATTCAGTGCAGAAAATTGAACGTCATGTGGCAACTGTATAAGTCATTAGATGACCGCAAATGGAGTATATTGAAAATGTTGTGACCACTGTCCAGCCCATCACCGGCTCTGACCTCCCCACAATCGAAGGGATTTACAGGAGTCGCTGCCTCAAAAAGGCAGCCAACATCATCAGAGACCCACACCACCCTGGCCACACACTCATTTCCCCCCTGCCATCGGAAAGAAGGTACAGGAGCCTGAAAACTGTAATGTCAACGTCCAGGTTCAGGAACAGCTTCTTCCCTACAGCCATTCAGCTATTAAACATGACAATAAGCTCTGAATTGCATAGACTATTATTCTTTGTTTATTGTTATACTCAATGTGAGTTTTATTGTCATGTGTCCCAGATAGGACAATGAAATTCTTACTTGCTGCAGCACAACAGAATATGTAAACATAATACGAAACGGAAGATAAAAGATCAGTCTATAGACCATAGACCATATATACACAATAAATAAACAGATATAGTGTTATTGCATTATGATTGTTTTTTTGTGTGCATGTATGTGTATGTATGCATGTGTGTCTGTATATATATATGTGTGTGTGTGTGTGTCTGTATATATATGTGTGTGTGTGTGTGTGTGTGTGTGTGTGTGTGTGTGTGTGTGTGTGTGTGTGTGTGTGTGTGTGTGTGTGTGTGTGTGTGTGTGTGTGTGTGTGTGTGTGTGTGTGTTTTGTGTGTGTGTGTATATATATACACACACGGAACTTTTTTTTCTCTCTCATTTATAATATTGTTTACGGTGTACTATATTTACATATTCTGTTGTGCTGCAACAAGTAAGAATTTCATTGTTCTATCTGGGACACATGACAATAAAACACTCTTTACTCTTGAGTAAAATAGTTTGAAGAGGTTTTAATCATTTCTCTAAATCTTGGTGAAATAGACTATCTGCTGTTGACAAGTCTTGACTGTCTTGACTCTTGATCTGATCTTGGGGATGAAACCAAGCAATGGAGGCTGGAGATCAAATCTAATCTACTATATTTTAGTATTAGAGTGACGAAGAGTATGTTGACCCAAAACGTCACCCATTCCTTCTCTCCAGAGATGCTGCCTGTTCCCCTGAGTTACTCCAGCATTTTGTGTCTGTCTTCCAGGGAGGTTCACCCGACAACTGCCCGGGTGATACTGGATCCGTCTGCGTTGCTCTCTGAAGATATATGCCAATAAAGAGAATAGTCTACTGTCTGGCAGCTAAACCTCTTCACCTTTAATATCTTGCTGACATACTGTACAACAGGAAATCGACTGTGTAGCAAATATCTTCCCAGGAAGATTACGAAGAAAAATCCTCTTGCATTTCCTAATTATATTGTTGCCTTTACTGTCCACGAACTGTCCAGCTTATTATGGGATATCTCACAAAGACAGCATTCTCACCCCCCCCCCCCCCCCCCCCCCCCCCCCCCCCCCCCCCCCCCCCCCCCCCCCCCCCCCCCCCCCCCCCATGGGAATAATTCATTGCTTGAGACAGCATCGGCAAAATTGAAATGCTTACCAAGTATTTCCAGCACCAGCTGTTAAGCAGCCAGAACACAATGAGTGTAGATTGAGTTTCTTCCTTTAGTTTGGTAATCGTATCCATTTAGCCTAGTTTCCCTCAATAGTGTGTAAATTTACAGAGATTTTGTAACACTTTGCTTCCTTCTAATATCTCTCACAGCGACGAGCCATTGCTTAACCTCACAGTGGCCACGTTCATTACTCTCTGGACCATTATCCTCTGCTTAACCCGAATCAGGTTAGCAGGTATCGATTGGTTTCGATGTGTTTTAACACCGTTTTAGTTCAGGGCCGTTTCAAGTCACAAGACCCAGTCTCCAGTCCCAAGCTGTGACAGCAATTCTTTCTGGATAATTTGAGTCCGTCCTATCAAGTTTTAAACACGACCGAGTTCTGTAATTGTTCCAATCTGGGAGGCTAGAATTTCCTATTCAGCTGCTTGCTGCTGGTTATTGTTGAAAGACGGTAGCTGAGAGTCATTCTCTGACGCTGTGAAACACCATGGGAACAGACATACCAAGCTGTCTCTCCTCCCCGCCGTCCCTCCCTCCCCCACATCCCCCCTCCCCTAAACTACAATTAGACTGAAGAACAGTCCCAACCCAAAATGCCGCCTGTCCATTCCCTCCACAGATGCTGCCCAACTTGTTGAGTTACTCCATCACTTGCTTAAGATGCCTGGTGTCTCTCTTCTGTTCTGTCTTAACATTGTCCAACGCTGCACAGTTTTGTCATTGGACTGGATCATGGCTGCCCCCATCCACCCCGGTCCAGGATCGCCGACCATGGTCCCTGCACACCTGAGGGACAGGAAGGCAGTGTCCGGCCCGTCCACACAGAACTGAATGGGTGAGCGGAGGATGGTTAGCGTCAGCGGTCTCCAAACGCAAAGTCTCCCCCCTACCCTTGCAAGGGAGAGGCTTGTTGAAGCAGGATATACTCCAGGCAATGATTCATAGAACTGAGATGAGGAAAAACTTTTTCAGCCAGAGAGTTGTGAATCTGTGGAGTTCTCTGCCACAGAAGGCAGTGGAGGCCGATTCACTGGATGTGTTCAAGATAGAGTTCCGGTAGATTTAGCTGTTAGGGCTAACGGAATCAAGGGATAAGAGGAGAAAGCAGGAACGGGGTACTGAATCTGGATGATCATCAGTGCGGTGCAGGCTCGAAAGGCCGAATGGCCTACTCCTGCACCTATTTTTATGTTTCTATGTTTCCATGTTTCTATTACCACAAGGGTCACTGATTGCAGCAACTCAGGCATTGCTCACCTCTGTAGATGCACCAATGACAGCCTAGAATAAGCTGTGGGTGCAAGTTAATCCAGTGGCAGTTTGGAGTATCTATCCTAAGATTCCCTTTTGTCCCCGCTCTTTCCTGCAATGCTTCCCCCTCCCCCCATACCTCCCTGTTCCCTTCCATCTATATCCCTCCCTCTGGCTTTACGTGTCATTCCTCTACTCTCCTTGTCTGACTCAGTTTTGTCTCCTTTTCATCGCTAGCCTTTGTCAATTACTCCACCCATCTTCCCATCAAACACCCCCTCACCTGTATCCACATATCACTTGTGTACGAAGGAGCTGCAGATGCTGGTTTAAACCGAAGAGAGACACAAACACCTGGAGTAACTCAGCGGGTCATTCAGCATCTCTAGAGAAAAGGAATGAGTGACGTTTTTCTCCAGAGATGCTGTCTGACCCGCTGAGTTACTCCAGATTTTTTTGTTTCTCTTCCACATATCACTTTCCAGGCTGTGTCCCACTCCCACCTCTCTTTTCAAGCTTCACCAACTGCACACCAGAGGGACAGGAAGGTCCCATCCAGCAGTGTGGTTCCCATGGTAACTTCAAGGGAGGCCATTGCCCAGAAATTGTATCCCAATCAAAATGTCCTCCACAGCCCCTGATAAGGCAAAGCTGCGGGAAGTGCTCTATCTTCCACTGAAGCTATAAATTATCTTAATTTAAAATGTCTTAACATTAAAGTAATAAATGATAGCTCCATGTACTTTTTCCATTTGGAACTATTGGACACAACCAGCACAGTCCAGCCCATAAGACTTACAACAAACTTACAGATGTTTGGAAAACTGCAGATCAGGATTTGGAATCAACTGATCCAATTTGGATTATTCCTTTGTTCAAGAAGGAACTGCAGATGCTGAAAAATCGAAGGCAGACAAAAATGCTGGAGAAACTCAGCGGGTGAGGCAACATCTATGGAGCGAAGGAAATAGGCAACGTTTTGGGTCGAAACCCTTCTTCCTTTTGTGGATTTTAACTCACGCGATTTTGGTTTGGCTTCTAATTTCTTTAAAGGAGACAGAGTTTGGGCTGTGTTAACTAAAAAACGTATTCTCAATTTAGATTCTGCTCCAATTTAACATTCCGTCTGATCACAATTAAATAATGTAACCTGAGTCCAATAATTTCTACTTTGTTGCTTTGATTTCTGTGCTTGATGAAAAAATTCCAAATCATAATTAAAATAATCTCAAAGTCCAATAATTTCATAATTTCATATTATCTGCAGTGATGTAGTCCTGGGACCTTTACTTCTGCTTTTGCAATGCATGACTGTGTAGCACCATGTGGATTGTACCAATACTGTTATGTCTGGCGGCTTTTTTTAATAATTATTATTATTATTTATTTTTTTTTCCTTCCTTTTTTTTCCTGTTGTCTTTTTCAGTTTTATTTTTTTTTGTTTGTTTTGTTCTGTTTTGTTAAAAAATTGTATAAAATAATAAAAAATATTAAATACATAATTAAAATCAAATGAAGTCACCATGGATTTACTTAAAACAGATTTACAAAAAACAAAGCACGGTGGCACAGCGGTAAAGTTTCTGCCTTACAGCACTTACAGCGCCAGAGACCTTGGTTCGACCCCGACTACAGGTGCTGTCTGTACGGAGGTTGTACTTTCTTCCTGTGACCACGTGGGTTTTCTCCAAGATCTTCGGGTTCAGGTTTGCATGCTAATTGGTTAGGTATAAGTGTAAATTGTCCCTAGTGTGTGTAGGATTGTGTCAATGTGCGGGATTCAGTGGTCGGTGCGGACTTGGTGGGCAGAAGGACCTGTTTCCGCGCTGTATCTCTAAGCTAAACTAAACCAAACCTCCTTCGTACATGAATATCCAAGTTATTAGGGGGAGAGCCTGATTCTGAAAAGTATTGGCCTGGATGGTAATTATGTTTTCCAACATGTCCAGCGTAGTAGAGGGACTCTGCTCACAGTGGAATGTTGTATCCTGCGCTATTTGCAGACCTCTGGTAGATGTGTATCTGTCTTCAGATGACAGCTTCCCCAATAAAAAAAACTCCCTAGGACTTGCAGTCAAAGGATTACTGACTGAACTGTCAAGAGATCCATCAAAGTGTCGGGTTTCAGCAACTTTGCTCCATTCCGCCACTAGAAATGTTGACCATTATTTACTCCCTCCAATTCAGACAACCTACTGCCCTTCCAAAGGTATTGACATTTGCAGGCTTGGTTACGCAATTCTCATTATCTGAGCCAAAAGATTCTTTAGATTAGTTTTGTTTTTAGTTTGGAGATACTGGGCTCAAACAGGCCCTTCACACACTAGGGCCAATTTAAAATTATGTCAAGCCAGTTAGCCTACAAACCTGTGGGTCTTTGGAGTGTGGGAGGAAACCGAAGATCTCTGAGAAAACCACGCAGGTCACAGGCAGAATGTACAAACTCCGTACAGACAGCACCCGTAGTGAACCTGGGTCTCCGGAGCTGCAAGTGCTGTAAGGCAGTAACTCTACCGCTGCGCCACCGTGCCACCCTTCAACGTAAAGCTGATGTAAATAGTCATGATAGAAATCGAGAATAACATTGCATAGCACAGTTAGAAGGGGTGATCAATTAACTTATTCAACACTCTAAAATGGGCAATCATTTTTAGTCAGTCACAGCTGAAACACACAATGTCTTCTCCCAATTTTGCAACCCAAAGATTTTGACTAGTAAATTGGCTTGCAAATTTTACCTGTTTTTTTACGAGTTCTGAGCAACCTGTAATATAGATCTGTTCTCAATAATAAAAAAAAACAACCATGCTCTTGCTCAAAACCCATCTTGTTTATAAAAATCCTTCAGAGATGGCATTTTGTCACCCTTGCACAATCTGGACTATATGTGACTCAGACACAACAGTAAAACTGAGCCTTTACTGCAATGGACTGAGATATAGTTTGGAATAACCATTGAATGACGACCTCACCAGCAATATTTACATTCTGGTATTGGTCGTGGCATCGATCAATTATTGTCGTAGTGTAGCAAAATGCAGTGAAAAGCTTTATTTGCAAGCTATCCTGCCTAATCATTATAAACTTGAGTACAATCAAGACGCACACAACAGCAGGCAATGCAAAGAGAATCAGATCAGAGTGTAGATTATGCCATTACAGCAGCATAATGTTACCTTTACAGAGGAAAAGTGCAGGGTGCTCAATGAAGTAGGTTGGAAAACCAGGACTGCACCCTGGTGGGAAAACAGCAGGGAAGAAGTTGTTCATGAGTTAGGTGCTGCATGGTTTCAAGCGTTTATATCTTCTACCTAACGGGAGATTGGAGAAGTGCATGATGGAACTGCAGATGCTGGTTTAAACCAAACATGGACACAAAATGCTGGAGTAACTCAGCGGGACAGGCAGCATCTCTGGAGAGAAGGAACGGGTGACATTTCGTGTCGAGACTGAGATAAGGTCTCAACCCGAAAAATCACCCATTCCGTCTCTCCAGAGATGATGCCTGTCCCGCTGAGTTATTCCAGCATTTTCTGTCTATCTTTGGGATGGGGAGAAGATGGAATGATCAGTGTGTAAATGGTCCTTGATTATATTGGCTGGTTGATTATATCGGCAGGGAGAACTGTGGATAGAATCGATGGGGGGGATGGGGGTTGGGAGACAGTGAGGCTGGTCTGTGCTAAGGACCGATAGGATGCTCGCTATGGTACATCTGTAGAAGTTGGTAATAGTCGTTGAAGACATGCCAGACTTGCTTTGTCTTCTGAGGAAGTAGAGGCATTGGTGTGCTATCTTGGCTTTAGCTCCAATGTGGTTTGTCCAGGATAAATCTTTGGGGATATTAATGAATAGGAAAAATTAAATAAATCACCAAACCCACTAAGAAACGATAACATTATTTTAATGGCATTTTAGTCCTCTTCTATCCTGATTGTTGTCAGGTTTCACTCTCTTAGATGAATTGGGCCAAAAGGCCTGTTTGTGTGCTGTATAACTCCACTAGTGGGACTAGATGTCATAGCCTCAGAAACTAAAGGACGTTTCTTTAGCAAGGAGATGAGAAGGAATTTCTTTAGTCAGAGGGTGGTGAATCTGTGGAATTCTTTGCCACAGAAGGCTGCAGAGGCCAAGTCAGTGGATATTTTAAAAGTAGAGATAAATAGATTCTTGAATAGTACAGGGTCTCAGGGATTATGGGGAGAAGGCAGGAGAATGGGGTTAGGAGGAAGAGATAGATCAGCCATGATTAAATAACAGAGTAGACTTGATGAGCCAAATGGCCTAATTCTGCTCCTATCACATGACCTTATGACCATGTGACCTCAGATGCTGTCTGTGTGGATTTTGCAAGTCCTCCAAAGAACATATTGCTTTCCTCCTGTTCCCTCCCACATCCCAAAGATTTGGGGGTCAGCAGGTTAAATTGGCTTCTGTAAAATGCTCCCTGTGGGTAGGGAGTGGAATGCAAACTGGAATAACATGGAACTAGTATGAATGGATGATCAATGGTTGCCATGGACTCTGTGAGCTGAAGGGCCTGTTTCCATGCTGTGTCTCTAAACTAAATAAATTACACTCCCTGTCCGGGCTTAGCGCCATTGGACGGGGTGCAGCACACCTTTGGCTTTAACATGTTTTGACAAGTTCCAGGTAGGCTAGTTCTGAATTTGTGGAGCGAGAATTGAGATTTGGCGAACATTTGAGAGGCCATTCCCAAAATGGCAAACTGTTGGCACAGAAACCATTCAACAACCCTCTCCAATGAGTAGAAAGGTCTCGACCCGAAACATCACCCATTCCTTCTCTCCAGAGATGCTGCCTGTCCCGCTGAGTTACTCCAGCATTTTGTGTCTATTCTCTCCAATGAAGTCCCATCATTTTCACAATTTTGACTTGGAACTTGTGATTCAGAAGCTCCACAAATTCTTACTCATTGATGCTCCTCTTAATATTGAGTGTGATACTGGAAAGTTGACTTTGGTATGTTCCAACATGCAGTCATTCCGTTGCTGAGATATATAGCCCAATTAAAAAAATGTAATCGGCAGCAATTTTGAATAACAATGCTAAAAATTGTTCAACCTATGTGTGGGCGGCACAGTGACGCAGCGGTAGAGTTGCTGTCTGGCAGCGCCAGAGACCTGGGCTCGATCCCGACTATGGGTGCTAATTGTACATTGTCCCCGTTACCGTGTGGGTTTTCTCCGAGATCTTCGGTTTCCTCCCACACTCCAAAGATGTACAAGCTTGTAGGTTAATTGGCTTGGTATAAATGTATAAATATAAAATTGTCCCTAGTGTGTGTAGAATAATGGTGATGTGCGGGAATCACTGATCGGTGCGGACTCGGTTGGCCGAAGAACCTGTTTCTGTGCTGTATCTCCAAACTAAACTAAAACTTAACTTCACAGTAATTCTGTTAAACCTGATCTGAAGCACCAAATGCAATTACGATG